>NC_136266.1:156334064-156336564 GCF_964187855.1 Myxine glutinosa
AGCACCCTTTCCGAGCATCAACAGCACCACCCCACCACCAATCGGTGCAGTCACCATTGTTCAATGAAATAAAAATAAATTCGACAACCCCTAACCCTGCAGGTGTCTCTTGCTCTTCTTGTGGTGCACTTGGTGTTAATTATTAGTGGTTCACCTGTATGGCATAGGTGCCACGTTGACCCATAGGTCCATCCCCGGGTGGTGCTTGGCCGCAAACGAACTGCGGTCCATCGTGGGTGGCCACAAACATTGCGGTCCATATGGTGTATCGATCCCGGCAGCAAGCAGCGAAAGTGCAGGCCCACAACTGCGTCGCCAGCACCTCTCTCTCCTCTCTCTCTACCCCAAAGCCAGATCCTCGGAGGTGGGAGACAAAAACAAGACAAGTGAGCAAGGTGGTAAGGGCGCAAAAGTGCACGCAATATAAGGTAATGCACACTGGGGGCACATGGGAACCAGGTGAGACAGGTACGTTCCTATCGTACGCCCCCCCCACCAGGTAACCTACATGGCCCCTCCCTTACCCCTTACTGTATCAACAAAACACAACACTACCCATAAACATCTACTTTACAAATCAACAAACATCCCTACTGTCTTCCCCGTTCCTCCCATAAACCAAATTCGTCTTCTCTCCCTCCTAACCAATCAAATTTGCCATTTTCAACTCTCATCAAAATTTGCCATCTCCAACTCAACATCATAATTTGCCATTACCAATTCATCATCAGTCCCTCCTAGGGAGGGAGAGATGGAATCACCCCAATGTCTCATCCACGTCGTGATGCGTCTCACAAATCCACACAGCGATTCATCTCCTGCAACAAAACAAAGAAAACACAGGTGTGGAGTCATCATCATCACCACAGGTAAGTGGCTGCGTATGGTGCGACAGGTTCATCAATCCTAACTATCTCCTAAATGACTTTAACAACTTTACACTACCCGGGGTCTCTCTCCGGCCAAACCATTGGCCCTCTTACACTATGGGTTCTAAAAACCAATTCCCATTGGCCAAACTGTGGTGCTCTTCAATTTGGGGTCTCACTCCCCCGATTCATCTCCCGGTGCCCTCGCACAATTTCTGGGCTGCGGCGTGTACCTCTCCCAGTGGGTCTACCCACCTGCACACCTCCACCACTGCAGTTGCCTCCGAGCTTACCTGCTCCTTGCCCTAACCTAACTACCTGGGGAAGGCCCTCTGGCACTCTCCCCACTCGGTGCCCTCTCTGGCACTGGGCTACCCGGGTCCGTCCTCCGGATCCTCAGGCACCCACTCACAACTACCGGCTCCCAGAGCCCACCTGCGGCCTCACCTGGCCGACATCCTCACAGTGGTGGAGTGCCCAACCAACTACACACACTAACAGGCTACACGCCCAGCCATTTCCACAACACTAATGCACCCATTCACAACACCATTCTGCAACCGCACCACAAATGCCAATATCCAACCACAATTTACCTGCACCCTCTACCTAACACTTACCCTACCCGCCCCGGGTGCTCGTGAAAGGGGTCCACTCTTCCCCCATCCACACCTTCGCACCATGCACACCACTCCGTACCACTCACTCCAACTCTCTCCACACACCTGTACCTGCACACCTGTGCTCTCACACCTGGTGCCACCTGCACCCTTCTCTCCCCAAGCGCATTCGCGCTGATCCACACACTCACTACTCATACACTGCTCCACACACCTGTCCAATTGCACACCTGTGCAATCACACCTGTTCCATCCTCACACACACGGCATCATCTCAGCTAACTACTCCCTTCTGAAACTTGCGCTTCCCAGTCGTCCCTTTAAACTATTGCGCTCCCTCGTCATTATCATCCATACTAATCTACCTGCGTCCCCACTACAGGTATCAGTCACTAACTAATCTTAACGTTACCTAATGTCATCTCTAGATCCCTACACACGATATATCCTAACCCACCCGGGCTAGTTTTCACTGCCATACACCCCATAAACTATTGCTCCTTTGCCCCCCTATGGGAAAGATGGTGGATTTGCCATCCCACCACATCGGGGGTCTCTCACTACCAATTTTGCACATCAAATTTCAATAAATCAAAAATTTGCCAATCACTACCCATCATCTGCCAATCACTACTGCCAATCCCTTGCCAATCATCAAATTTTGTTTTTCTCTAATTTTGGGTCCAAAACACTAACCTCATCACCCAGTCGACCCACTAATACCTCTCGGTGCGCCAATCCCTGTCCAAAGCCCGGCTTCGTAAAGCCAAGCAATGGATGCTGGTTGTTTTGTGCCAGCGGGTGGATGCGTCCGGCATTCGGGGCAGGGACGGGGGCTTACCCGGGCCGAGATCCCACGCATCACCTCGGCGTGGAGCCATCCAATGTCCCGATCTCGACCTGCCGGCACGTCTCAACAAAACGTGGTCGCCATGACGACCCTTTCTATCGGGCTGCCAGCTCCGCCTAGTGGAGCCTGGACGCGGCCGTTCAAAGCGAGGCCCGGCACGC
>NC_136266.1:156344064-156404064 GCF_964187855.1 Myxine glutinosa
TGTGGGCATGTAGCCAACGATATCTTGTGAAACTAGAACGGCACTCTGTAGAGCACATACATCCAACAGGCTGAACACCTTCCATTTTGTATCCACCGATAGGTCATATCTGGATTCGGACCTGAACCAAAATCTAATCGGCTTGTTCTTGTCACCTAACCAACTCATCTACCTAGTTTTGTCATAACTCATCCACAACTTTTTGAAATATTGTGCTATATATCGTTTTTGGTCCTATCACTCAATGGTGAAGAATCACTTAAAAATTCTCCAATCCGGATCCGCATCCGATTCCTCACCAAAATTGAATGGATTCGGCCTAGTCACAAATCCAGCCTATCCACCAAATTTCGTCCAAATCCATCCACAACTTTTTGAGAACAACCCTGTTCACAGACAAACAAACAGACAGACAGACAATCAGAGGTGAAAACACAAACCCCAACCACCTTAATTGGCGGAGGTAACAATGATGGAGCCTCTGGTAGCGATGTTGAACCCTGTCTAACTTGGTATTTTCTGTGCCGCTGTGTCTGCCAGCCTGGCAACTATACAGAGAAGACTTTTCTTGTGAGCAACTTCCATTGCTTCATCGCATGCTCCAAACGATGTTGTGGCTGTTTGCAGGGGATGTGGCCCAACATGCTTACCAGCAACGCATACTGGGTGTATACCGTATTTTTGGGTGCGTGATGTCTTTAAATAATTAAATGTAAAACTATGATTGAAACAACAACTAATTTTGAGCAGTTTTTAGTGGGGTTTAGTGGGGTTGAGGGATAAAATAGAGGGAGACTTGGAAAATAATGGATGTGGGGAAGAATGATGGCTAGGGGGTGAACAAGATGGATACAGCTCCAAACTCAGGAAAACACTGGAAACTTGGAAAGATTGGTTAATGGAGGTAGAAAAGATCATGATGTTTGATGGGGGATGAGATGACGGTGAACAGCCGTGTTGAAGCCTTGGAGAGAGGAACGAGAATGGAGTGACAAGTTGGTTGTTCAGTCGAGAGAAAAGGACCAAATGAGTGAAGGTGAGCAGTGATTCCGTATTCTATAAATTTCACTCGAGGAGGGTTGCTGACCGACCACGTGTGCCCTGCAGAAACATAAGAAATAGATTCCTCCTCTTTTTCTTTTCGTTCATTCTTACTCGTTGTAACCAACGGTGGCCCCACTGCACCACTAAGTAGGTTATCATTATACAAAGGCAGCTCACTCTTCCATGAGCCGACTGTATGCAAAAACAGGTTATCACAGGTACCAAGGTGTACCTGAAAAAAATCTCTTACGCATTTCTGAGAACTGATGATGATCTCAGATCCCACGAGAAATGCATATATTCTGTGAAAGGCAAATTGTTCGGCTTTGGTTCTAATCGTACGATATATACCTTGAGCTCGTACAACCGCAGTCGCGTGTGCAGCACCTTATGCACCGTTGAACGGGGTAGCTGCAGCTCCCTGGCAGCAGTCCGAATGGACTTATGGGGATTATGCTCAAATGACTCACGAATGTGTTCGACATCCTCACAACTGGTGCTTGGCCGCCCTCCCCCCTTTCTCTGCAGGATGCTACCGGTCTCCATAAACTTTTTGTGCCACTCTCGAATTGTTTTTCTCGATGGTGGCTGCCTTCCGTAGGTCGTCCTGAAGCTTCGTTGAACCTGTGTCGCCGATTTGGTCTCTATAAACCAGGCGACACATTGCGCTTTTTCTTGTGGAGATGCCATTTGCAGTAAATAGGATGTCACGTGTCACAGGAGACACCTGGAAACGGAAAGAAAGTAAATAAATAAACTTTGAGAAATGTTCTTTCACATGCAGCAAGCCACATCTTTGTGCCCAATTTATTTCAATTTTATTACGGTTTGAATTTGGCCAGAAATTTGACAAACTGCATCTCAAGAAGTGTTTGTTTTTCATAATTTTGTTTGACTTTGATGCACTCCTGAAGCGTTGAACAGAACGAGTTGAAAGGTGGTTGTATTCAGGGTATTTGTTTTAGGTGGTTAAACAATGGCCCCTGGGGTTGGACTAAAATATGCAATTTGGTGACTGTCTGTCTGTCTGATGATGTTTTGACCGCAATAAATTCCATCATTACTTATCCAATCTAAACCAAACTTGACAGGATGACCAAGGGTCACAAAATGAAGGTTGTAGCGCATTCATTTGCCACCCGCGCGAAGGGGGTTTTCTCCCCCATGCGGGGTTTACCCACCATTGCCGGTTGCATGTTGAGGTGTATATCCATGTTAAGTTAGCTTTATCGTGCTGTTTTTCCAACAAGCTTGCAATAACAAAACTAACGATAATAGCATAATATTAATGTTATTACAAAACAATATCGATACCAATAATATCCCACCTCCCCAAAGGGGTAATCCTCCTTGAACAAACGTCGAATCAATGTTTATAAATGTTCATCATGGCGTTTTCATGGGAGCAATGGCCCAACCAGAAGTAAAAAAATTATAAACCACAAACACATATGATTAGCTTTTTAAACAGTTGCTAATGCTGTTTATAACACTAAATAAAGAAATTTGGAGGAATCCCGACATCCGTGAGATAAGTTTTACTTCCAGAACTGAGCGAAGATCTACTATACTCGATATACCCCACAAGGGTTGGGTTAATAACATGACCCTTCCTGCCGCTACCGTGGCGTTTTTCGTAGCGAACTTTTGAAACTCGCTTCTGCTGTTTAACACAAAACTGAAAGGGAGGAAGCCCGGGTTGTGCTAATTTACCAAGCAGCTAGCTAGCGCTTGCCAAGCCAGCCGTTCCTTAACGGTTTTGAATGGAGAGCTTGCTCAAATGCCTAAACAACTTGGCGATTTCTCCACAAGAAACTTGCTAAATGAACACACACCCAATGATCTTGAGACCTGACCATAGATCGACTGTAATCAAAATACACCAAAGAGGAATGTTTGAATTTTCCGCTCCCGTAGTGAGCAGGTGTACTAGTTCTAAATAAATGTGTATCGTATTGCGCTCCCTGGTGGAAGCTGGTATTGCAGGTCATAAACCCAATGGCACTCGGCAGAGCACATATCTCCGCAAGGTTGAACAGTTTATGTTTTGTCTCCGAATGATAAGCCGGATCTGGATCCGGACCCCAACCAAAATCGACATCGACCTTTTATTGTCACCGATACAAATCCATCCACCTAGTTTTGTCACGACTCATCCATAACATTTTGAGCTTTCATGCTATATATCGTTTTTGGCCCCATCTCCCAATGGCGAATAATCACTTAAAAAATTATTGGCTCCGGATTCGGATCTTCACCAAAATCTAATAATTCCTTGACATACACCCAACCGCTCTCCCAAATTTGGGCCGAATCCATCCACAACTTTTTTTAGATATCCTATTCACAGACAGACAGACAAATGGACAGACAACTAAACAGAGAGATAGCCAGGGGTGAAAACATAACCTCCGTCCACATTTGGTGCCAGAGGTAACAAGAAAGCATCCCAAAATTCAAAGCCCATCCATATCCACTTTGTAGCTTGATGAAAGAAAAACAGCTAAAAAAGTAATGGAAATTTTATTAACCTGTTTTCTCAACCTTCTTATCATAGAGGTTTGTTGAGGATTTGAGGACAAAAATTCAAAAGGTAAACGAGAAAGCATCTCAAAATGCAGGCAGACATGAGAAAGAAACATGGAAGCGATTGCAAAACCTGGCCGTCTCGCAGTCCGCAGCAGCGGACCGGTTTAATTAAAAATAAGGACTCTTTTTACTTAGTGTGACTTTGCCATTTGACCAGAGTATGAATTTATCTTATTATAATGGAGCAAACGCATATGGTTATGTATGCATGTATATTTAGCGTCTTTTTTTTTTTTTTTTGTATACTGAATCGAGGCTCGTGAAAGAGCTAACATTTATTTCACAAACAAATCAACCAGACAAACAAAATATACAAAAAGAGGGAGCGGAAGACAAGATGGGGAGAGAAGGGGAAGCACACAACCACAACATTTGAGAGCAGGGAGAAGTGTGGGAGGGAGAGAGCTTGGGGGCAGGAGGCGTGGGAAGGGGAGGCGGGGGGGGGGGGGGGGGAAGAGGTATAAAACACAAGGGGACCGAAATTAGCGGGGGTAGAAAAGATCAAGGTTTTGGATGGGGGAGGATAAGAGATGGTGGTGAACAGCTGTTTTAAAGACCTGGAGGGTGGAGTGGGATTGAAGAGAGTGAGGGAGTTTGTTCCAGAGGCGGGAGAAAAGAGGAATGAAGGAGTGAAGGTGAGCAGAAAGTCTTGATTTTGGCAGTTTAACCATAAGAGGGTTGCAGGCAGATCTTGTGCGACCTGTAGGAATATTTGGGGGACAGAGCCCAGAGAGGGCTGGGGGGGCAAGGCCAGAGAGAAGTCGGTAGAAGACGGAAAGACCACCAACCTGCCTGCGGTGAGTGAGTGAAAGGCCCTTGGAGTTAGCTTCATCGCGGGAGATTCGAATGATTCTGAACGCTTTGGTTTCAACAGCGTGAAGACGGGCTCGGTGTGAGGCAGGGGTGAAAATCGAAGCACGAACCAGACCAGAGGGGAGAGCAGTATTCCATAGAGCTGCGGATGAAAGCCTTGTATGTGGTGAGGAGCTCAGGTGTGCCAAGGAAGGACTTCGCATGACGGAGGATGCCCAGTCGGCGACTAGCTTTGGAGGCCAGATCTGAAATGTGGTTTTCCCAGGAAAGATCATGGCAAATAGTGAGACCCAAAAGCTTGAGTGACAGAACTTCTTGGAGAGGATTATTCAGAAAGTGGATGGGAGGGTTTTCCAGTCGGTCTTTTCGGAGAGACATCGTAAGAGTGTGAGATTTATCAGGATTGAAAGACATGTTCCATTTGTTTGCCCAGTCTGTGATTTTGTCCAGGTCTGCAGAGAGTGAGGAGGCTGCAGACTGCCGATCTGAGGGATGAGGAACGGAGCGACAGAGAGTAGAGTCGTCAGCAAAGAGATAGAGAGGATTTTCAAGAGAGTCAGAGAGATCATTGATACAACGGCACAGTGAAGTGTTGTTTGAGGGGGGGGGGGGGGGGAGGGGAGGGCGAGGAAGAAGGTTGGAGGAGATGTAGGTATGAGTTGGAAGGGAGAGGAAGTGGGGAGGAGGGGAGGGCGAGGAAGAAGGTTGGAGGAGATGTAGGTATGAGTTGGAAGGGAGAGGAAGTGGGGAGGAGGCCGCTTTGAGGTGGAGGGGTGAGAAAGGAAATTATTATGAAGATTATTTTTCTCGAGTTTTAAGAAAAATCAAGACTTTACACAAAGGGTAAGATGTTCGGGGGAAGTATGGGGTAAAAAGAAAGGCAAACAAAAAAGTAATACAGTGAGAGAACGAAAGTAAGTAGACAACAAACGACCGTCGATGAGACAGGGAAGCCTCAAGGAACCAGGCCCGAAAACACGGCACGAACAAAGCGACAATTACACACAGGTATGCACGATTTACAACCGAGATCTTACTATAAACATACAGTAAACACATACACAGTAAAATAAATAGTACAGTTTTGACAAAAACACAAACGGGAAAAATACTTGACTTTGATGACGTGGAGAGCTTGGAAGAACGCTACCTCGCCGGCAGAACTGGAGGCGGAAGTCCGAAGTCGGAAGTAAGTTCAGTCATTATCCTCAGTTAAATCAAGCCCCTGCCTCTGTAGCGACGTCAGGTGTAGCAAGCCAATCCACGTTAGTTCTCATAATAAAGGTTTGTTGAAAATTTGATGACAAAAGCTCAAATGGTAAAAACAGGGATGTGTTCCATTCGCAAGCAGATTGTTATCACTTTCCAAGCCATTGTTCCATGTCAACCGCTTTGCAAGCCGCTCGCCAACAGGAGCAAGCGATTACGAGCGGCGTTTCATTATGTTCGCAAAAATGACCGCCGTAGTTGGTTTCAAAACGATACTACAACCATTGAAATGTTCAGAGGCACACTCATGTTATGTACACCCATATTATTAAAACGTTCATTTAATAATCAATTTTTACTCCACTTTTCATACCAATTCATGAAGATCTACAAATGTGCAAACCACCTCCCCAAAATACACAGTGGTAGTCATGAGGGCTACTATTTAAAATGACCTATTTAAATAGATAAGTTTGGCAAGGAGCTCCACCTTCTGACTTCCCATTTCTTTATCTTTCCCTCCCTCTTCCTCGTACTCTATAGTCGCTGCTAATCCCATCTACCAGTATTTGCCTGTGGCTGAACCTTCATCCCACCAACATATTTACATACAAATCCTACCAACTGGGGTCCGAATCACAAAAGACCTTTGCTTGTTCAAATATTTTATTGGCTACATACAAGTGATAATAGCACAAAAAATACCAGAATATTAGTCAATGCATTCCTTGATGGGTCATTTGTCAGGAAATATCACCTAAATGTAGCTCATTTTTCAGCTAATATTGGCATATTACATGTATCTGAACTAAGCAATAGCATAACGCTTCACCAAACTATAACCTGAGATACCTTCAACAAAATTAATTGATCGACTATCATCATGTTCTGCAGAAACAAATGTTTTGAATTTTTAAACTTGAATAGTGTGCCGCGTTTGGATTTATTGGCATTGTTCGCAAACAACTTGTTGGGTGCTGTGATCGGAACATACAGGCTTCCTACATGCCCCACATTTCAGCCTAACTTTCTTGTCAACTTCACGAGGACAAAGGCAACATCTTTTCCTCTTGGTAACACCCACTGCCCGCTGAGCCTGCTGTGGCCAAGCAGGATCTACTACGCCAACCATCTTCATTGCCATACAGATCGGTGCCTGTAATGTTGGTATCAGGGACCGGCGCCGGAAACTGTGGCATGATCAGTGCGTGTGCAAGTTCCAGCAGGAAGAGACGTCGTCGTCGTCCCTCAGATGCCTTCCACTTAGGAAAGTTGACTAGCCATATGATGAATGCAGCCACAGCCCCAACATCAATGCAGTTACCGAACAGTACAACAGACCAACGGTTCACATTTCTCCTGGCGGTGAACATAGTTGCTAGGTGGTCAAGGTTATCCACTCCACTCTTGGTGGCATTGTAATGCAGGATAATCTCTGGCCTGTGCACTTCTCCTGCAACACTTGCATCATGATGCATAGTGGACACAGCTAGAACAGACTTATTCTGCTTTGGAACATACGACACCAGTGTCATCTGGTCCTTGAAGCCAAACAATGAGCTGTGGACCTCTCTGTTGTTGCTGGCTTTCATTGAATCAGGTAAGTGAGGCTCGTTGGAACGGATTGTACCCACATAGGTGAGGCCATCAATGAGCAGATCTTCAGTCAGAGGGATAGATGTGAAGAAATTATCTGCTGACATTTCGACCACTTTTGAGCCAGGGTGCCACCAACTCCTTCACGACCCGCGCACCTTGTCCAACATCGCGCTGTTCACCAGGTTGTCTGCCTAAGTACACATCACCTTTCAGTGGGTAAGTGGTCTCAGCATCGCAACACCACCAGATCGTTATGCCATATTTTGCAGGCTTTGAAGGAATATATTGGCGAAATTCACACATACCTCTGAAGGCCACTAACTGTTCATCAATGCAGAGGTCAGTTCCCGGAATATAGAACTTTGGAAGTTGCGCTTGAAACAGGAGCCAGAAGTCACGGAATGGTGCAAGTTTGTCTGTTGCTTGCCTTTGTGCTCGAGTTGCTTTATTGTCAAATCTCAGAAACTTCAGGATCTCTGTAAATTGGGTCCTAGACATCGTGGCAATGAAGACGGGCCTGCCTTCCTTTTCAGACCAGAGTGATGCAACTGGCTCATGGTTGGATCGGTGCACCCCAGCGAACAGACAAAGCCCAATGAAAGCCTTCATTTCAGTATCGTCAACTGCTGTCCAAACCTTTACTTGTTCAGGATTGGCACCATTCCATTCCCTGGACCAACGCCTGACTTCACGGTTGGTTTCAATGACTACCAGATCAATCATGGCAGGTGTAATGAAGTAACTCGATGGCGGAAGCATTTGGCTTCAACGAGCAGCATTGGTGAAGCCAGGTGGCTGTCTGATGATATCCTGTACACGAAGTCTACCAATATTTGGGGCATTTCTTTGCCACACAGTGCCATTTCGTCCCACAAGTGCAATCTGTGCTGGATCTGGTTGATGGGCAGCATCCGGAGCTGGTGCATTTGCTTGGCGGGCAGCATCAGGGGCTGGTTCGGCAGATTCGATATCGCTATGGTCAGATGGTTCTGAGATGTGATCGCTTTCAGCATCTGAAATGTCTGAATCTTCCAGATCTGAAAGTTCCTCTGGTTGTAATATTATACTCAGAGCCTGTGCAGCAGTGTATCGTGCTAGTCTACCTCTGTTGGCCATCATTCACTGCAAATATAGTAAGAACTGTATGTTACACATCTTAAACACATTGTGAAATTACCAATTTTTGCTGGGCCCAGCATAAAAATCAACCTTACCACCTAATACCCTGCTAGCATCTGAAAGTATCACATGGCCCGATCAGACCCCAGTTGGTAGGATGAAGAAGATCCTATGGTGTCCTTCACAAAGAATGATGCTACTCTGCAGCTTTGTGCTCCATATGAAGGAAGAAGAAACCACGAACATTACAAAGCAATAAATTTGTTTGGGGAAGTCGGCACAAGAGGATCGAGTAAAACTGAAAACGATGACCCGGACAGCATTTACTCGAGTACCACAATAGTATTGTTTCTATGGAGACCTCCATGTTGTTTATCAGTGCTGCGCAATCCGTTCCATTGAAGTGCTTGCTCAAGCACTAAATCAAGCAAGTCACTTGACAACTGAACACACCCCAGTTATCACACACATCGTGTGTATGTATGTGTGTGCGTGTGTGTGTATGGCTACCGGTTTCACCGTTGACTTTAGGTTTGCTCTCCGTCTGTCCGTCCTGCCGTCCGTTCCACCTGTGGTTTTCCAGGCTTTTTTCCATGCCTTGTAACATAATACTTGGTACATGGCTTTTGCTATGACAACTTCCAGAACAAATTTTACCTGGTTCCACTTCTCCGACATGCACAGCATCGCCTCTATCTCAACCATTCCCATCATCCTGTCCAGTGCATCCCTGAATTCCTGATTCTCTGTCCTAGACCTTCTCGTTTATGGCCCAGATACAGACATAACACACACCATTTGCCTTTGTACCACCACCCATGCCATAACTAATGACCACCTTCTTGCTCATCTCTTCCGATACTATTATTCCTCCGCCATTACTCCTTCCCCCCCCCACCCTCGTGCAACAGCTTGTATCCTCCAACCAACCTCCTGGCCCTGTCCCCTTTCCATATGGTCTCCCACCCCACACACACACAACACACACACACACACACACACACACACACACACACACACACACACACACACACACACACACACACACACACACACACACACACACCTTCCAATCACCTTCTCTGCAGATTTTATTTTCCTCTTACCCTTTAACATATTGAACTGAAACTTGGTACCTGGCTTTATTATGATGAGTTAGAGAAACTGAAACTTATTCTGTAGCTTTGCCTACCTAAAACTATTTGTCCTACTGTAAATGGCTGAATTGCTGAGTTCAAGAATTGTGAATAAGAATTGCTGAGTGCTTTGCAATACATATCCCCTACTGAGGCACATATTGCAAAGCAATTCTCCCTCTCGTTTCATTTCACTGTCCACATTGACACGAAAATGGAAATGTTTCATACATACACTGACGATTCAAAAAGAGCTCATCACACCCTTTTCGCATTGAACAAGTAAATTTAATTTTACAGAAACGATTGTCTAAAATGTGCACATTTAATATATCAAATACTTTCCCTTCAATGAAGGAATCCTCACAAATCTGCGAGCAAGTTGTTCAACAAAACACCAATCTTACCTCAACTGTCCTCAAGACAAAGCCACGTCTCCCTCGAGATATCGCGAGATCCGAATGTAAGCTCCTTCACGAGTGCATCGAGTTTTAAAAAATTACACGACATTTAACTCATCTGTGCTTCAAAATTATTTTAATTTCTCGGATGACTTAGTTTAGACTAATTTGTTTTAATGTAATTGTCACTTGATTGTTGTTATTTCGCTGTGATCGTTTGAAATTCGTTTGACATCTTGAGGAGTAGCAAGAAATATTTTAAGCCAGCAGGTAATTTCTCCCTCTCATCTCCACCGGAAATTTCTATCTTCATTGCTTGAGGATATTTTAGAGGAATTTTTTTATCCTGAATGCAGGTCAAACATTATGTACATTATTGATTGGATTACAACAGATTGAAGGTTTTCACCAAACAGCAATTTCACTCATGGCGGAAATGACGTAATACAGTATTGACGGTGACAGGTAACGTGGTGAAGTCTTGGTTATTAATTTTTATTCCCGGGCTTTGAGGTGTTTTTCAGTGGATATACGTTTTGTTCATCGATTCGTTCATCGTGTTGCGGTCGTCATGGCGGAGATCTGGCCTGAACTCCGCGTTCAGTTGAGTGCGCCGGTCCGTGAAGCACTGAGGGAACTCGGCTTTAAGCACGCTACTCCTGTGCAGGTAAAATGTTTGAATAGTCAAAATGCTTGATTGATGTATATTCCATCCTAGCTTCGTAATTAAGTTAATGATTTAAACGCTAAAAGCAATAAACATAATGTGTCCATATCGGTGTTTCCAACGAGAGACTACTTAACAGCGCTATTTTGTCTATACACCGTATTATGGTTTATAAACGATTATTATTTTAAAAAAGCATTATAATTAGTTTGCAATGTTTTATATTTTCAGATTGCGACCATCCCGTTGTTCATGAGCAACAAGGATGTTGCTGCCGAGGCGGTAAGAGCACTTACCTGTAGAAAAGTTGTGCAATTATTTTTTGTTGTTTTTATTAATAATTTCACAATATTTGTCTGGGAATGGGAATATTTACCTTGAGAGCCATGTATATATATAGTACGTGTGCACTTGGAGGGGAATTAGGAATATTAGGATGATAGGAATATTAGGAAAAAAAAAAAAGTTAAGATGATAGGAGAGAAAACGAAGATGGTGCTGATGAGAAGAGAATTGGGAAGGAAGGTGTAACTGTATGGAAGAAGGTGGAGTGGTTAATGTTACTTCACCAGTAAAGGGATACTTGAGGTTGATCTGGGATTCCGTCCCTACAGGGCTTGCTAGTGCTTGCCAAGCTGGCTGTTCCTTATGAACGGGTTTGAATGGAGTGCTTGCTTGAGTGCTTAAGCCACTTGGCGAGTGCTCTCCAAGAAACTTGGCAACGGAACACACCCTGGATTTATTACATGCCAACGAGGATAAGCATCTAGATTCTAGACCATGACACCACAGGCACCGGCTAATTTCATGTCATCTCATCTCGATCTCGAGGAAATGACAGAATGAAATGGGTCGTGATGTCCGTCCATCTGGTTGTCCGTCCATTAACTTTTTTGCTCCTCCCTTATCACCTGGCTGATTGTTCTGAAATTTGACACATGAATACAAGGCGATGGCCCGCACAATTGCTCAGGCTTTGATTTTTCGATTTCAGATCATGGGGGTTCCCAGGGGTGAGGTAGGTGGGGTTACCTCCTGAAACTTTGGATCCATACTCGTCCCTTATTTACCAACCAATTGCTCTGCACGAAGGTGAAAGAACAGTGTCAGTTTTGGCCCTGCCCCCTGGGGCAGGGTCAAAAGGTCAAATACTGAAAAATGCAATCACGGGCACATTTTAAAGCATTTTTAAATGAGCCTTTGCATATGCAATCCATATCGGGAGACGCATGAAATATTTAGCTTTTTTTTTTTTGATTTGACCCCAGATTCATTCCCCATTCACATCTGAGTGTTTGTAAATTGTGTTGCATATTCACCTTTGCAGGTTACAGGCAGTGGAAAGACTCTGGCTTTCGTCATACCGTTGCTGGAGATTCTCCTACGTCGTGAAGAAAAACTTTCCAAGATGCAGGTCTTGTCCATCACCAAGCAACTCTTGCTTTGTTCATAAACTAAATACTATTGATATTGATTATTAGTGCTGATTTGTTTTGATGTATAGGTTTATTATTTTATTTGAATACATTTATCATTCTCTCTGGGTCAGTTGGTTTTCTCCTTTTCAGTTTCATCCCTGCTTTCCCCTTCCTCTCGTTCTTTCTATAGTATAAATTGTGTGCGGCTAGTTTACCCCCATGTGTCCTTCACCCCTTCCCCTCCTCCCCTTGCTCCGACTCTCATTCTCACTCTGCTGTTGGTGTTTCTCCCTTTCCATTTTGCTCTCACTCTTCCACGAGCCGCAATCGTGTGTGTGTGTGTGTGTGTGTGTACGTGTACATACGTGTACATACGTGTATATATATATTGTTACGGAACCGGAGTACGGCACTCCCCTTAGCGGTTAATCCCCCTTGTCTTGTTAAGCTGGCTGTCTCCGTTCCTGGACCCACCCCGCTCCTTTGTGGGATAGGATTGGCCAAGGTGATTGGTCAAGGGATTCCCGGACACCTCCGCCAATCCCTCCACAAAGCAGGTGGATGGCCCCGCTCGAATCCCGGACAAGATGGTATTTGCCGAGCGGTTTAGCAATCCGGAATCCGAGCCGTTAGCAATGGACTAAACCCGATTAAAAGCGGTTCGGCCAAAATCGTGCCACAGGTACTCAATTGAAAGAAATCACGAAAGCGATCGGACGAGAATGAAACCAAAGTAAGGAGGAACAGGTATTTATTATTAATTATACAAAAACCAAAGGAAGAGAGGAAATAAAAGTAATATACAGGAAAAGAAGACACAGTGCAATGCTTAAACAGGCTTACTTATACCCACAGGACAATACAAACAGACTCACACGAATAGGGAATTGCAGGCAGGAATGACTGGAGGGATGAGAAGGGTAGTCGGTCCACACAGCTGGCGGCAGGGAGGTCCGGGGATCGCGGCACGACGTCAGGGTCCCGCTTGAGCGTCCACGCTCCGGTTCCGTGGCGAAAAGCCGGTTGTCAGTGCTGGTTGGGATCGCCCACGAGCGTACCGACTCTCACTCGCCGCTGGATGTTCGCGCCAAGCAATTGACGAAGATGAATGATGGACGATCCTCTCAACTGGTACCTTCTCACCGTCTCTCTCCCTCTCTCTCTCCACCCTCTCGCGCCAAGGGTTTTTATTGTCATTACCACGCCCTTGGAACGTTCTCGATTTCACCAGACGTTTCTTTGCCACGCCCTTGGAACCTTCTCGATTTTACCAGACGTTTCTTTGCCACGCCCTTGGAGCCTGGTTGGTCGTTAGGGGCTCTCTGGCTCCACCTTTGATGACGAGGGCTCTCTGGCTCCACCTTTGATGACGAGGTGGGGCCACGCCCTTCTTCTCCAATCCTGGCCTCGTGGGCAATGGAGTTTGGGGCGATGTGGAGCCAGTAAACACAGCCCCATGCAACTTACTGGCACTTTAGGAGGCCATTGGGGATATTGAAAGGGATCTATCTCATTTGATTGATGCAATGCAGAGTCAACTATTGGAAACAGCCTTACCTGAAACACATAATAATGATATAACTATGAAAAGGGCTTATGATTCGCTACGTGTTGCAATGTGGACTAACTAGGGTGCAATTATTTTAATTAACAGCTAATTAAGGGGAAATGTACACAGGGGTTATTTATAAGGGAATTTACTACTAAGTTTACATGTGAAGGTTCTAAAAACCACAACTATATATATATATATATATATGTGTGTGTGTGTGTGTGTGTGTGTGTGTGTGTGTGTGTGTGTGTGTGTGTGTGTGTGTGTGTGTGTGTGTGTGTGTGTGTGTGTGTACCTGTATATGAATAAATAAACCGTATGAAATCTATTGGGATAACTTTAGACTTTTTCATAGGTCTTTAGAGTATTTGTAAGACCAATGGGGAAATATGATAGCCTTAAACCTCTTTCTTTCCGTTTTTATACTATGATATATAAATGGAAAGAGGTTTATGATATGTAAATGGAAATACCTGAAGTATATAGAAAGTTTTGCATTACCGCAAGGTTATATATATATATATATATATATATATATTTTTTTTATTGGTACCCCAATTTTTGGTCCTTTTAACCTCAAGGCCCCCTCTTTTGCTCCCCGTGATCCTGATTTTTCAACTCCCTTTATATATACTAGGGCATTGCCCGTACGTGGGTGCCCGTTCCTTGCCAAAAAAAAAAAAAAACGCTACCCGTACGCTCTACCCCGCCCGTACGCCCGTAAACAAAAAAAACAACGCTCTTCGCTTCCGCCCTTCGCTCTGACTGAATTGGGAGAAATAATGCGCATAAGAAATCGAATTACGTACCGTAATGGCGGTCAGCTCGTAACGCGCTCAGCTCCGCTCGTCTCACATCGGCCACGCCTACGCAACAAAGCGTTCTGTGATTGGCTGCCGGAAGTGAAGTCGTCACTGTCCGGAAGTTCGCAAATCGCAGTTACGATGAATCGTTTTAATTTAATCGCAGTTTGAATTCGTTTTAAAACATAGTTTAACGGCAACATAGTTTTCCAACGTGAAATAAATGAATACGCTGTCAAATGTGCCGTCCGAGGCAGAGTATGATCGCCACGTTCGGCACACGTGATAGCTCGCTGCTCTCTGATTGGTTGAAGCGTTTTTTGGACATAGCTCGGTAAGTACTTGTCCGATTAATTTAAAACCTTGAAAAGGCACATCCTCGGGTCCCCAGCAATATACCTGGCAAGTTTCAAGTATATCGGACCCGTGGTTGTCGAGAAACAGCGGTCACAGACAAACACACAGACACACAGACACACAGACACACAGACACACAGACACACAGACACACAGACACACAGAGATTGCTGGAATTATAGATAGATAATAACCACCTTTAGAGGCCATTTTTCCCCGCAAGCGGGGGTTGGCCTTTTTCGGGAACCGTGGTTGTTGTTGTTTTTCGGTCCCCTTTTTGAAGCAATGTTTTACGGCCGGATGCCCTTCCTGACGCCAACCCTTTTTGCCGCCTTCAACGACAAACAGGGAATTACCAGTGAACTGGTACTCAATTAGCCGACCTCGGAAGGATGACAGGCTGAGTCAACCCCCCTGGCGTTAATTCAACGATCGACCGGGATTCGAACCCAGGATCCTAGGATCCTAAGCCGGCACCCTAGCCGCTAGCCCAACACCAGGGTCCCTTTGTACTAGTGAATTTTGCCGCATACCAAATTCTTCTTCTTCTTTTTTTTTAAATACAAGATAAGAACTTTAGAACACACTTTCTGATGGTGCAGAATAGAAAGAGTACCTGACAAGTTCACTGATGATTTTGACTTTGAACGGCTTTGCGCGATTGCCTTTTGCTTTGCGGTCAAGCTGTCCTCGCATGATTTTTCTATTGGACATGTGCTGTATGTAATGTGGTTGGCTGTATGTAATGTGCTGTAATGTGGTTGTGATTGATTCTGTCAATACGTTATTTGCAGATTGGTGCCATAATTGTGACACCAACCCGTGAACTGGCTTTGCAGATTGAAGAGGTTTTGCAGCACTTCACACGCCATACTCCTCAGTTCAGGTATTGATCATGTTGTTCTCCTTTCGATCCTGCACAGCCTTTGTGATGCTGTGTTTTTAATGTGGAAATTATGGCCGTATACTCTTCTGTTTGCAAATGATCATATTTGCTGAAAAACCTTACAATTACAAAACCTTACCTTACAATTACACTAGAAATTATTAAGAAGTACTGAACTGCGTTCAGGATGTGTAACTGGACTTGAAAGCCAAAACTGAATTGTAGAATTGTCATCTTATAAATATCAAGTCCAAGCCACAATCACGTCTCTCACCTGTATGGTGCGACCAACCAATCAGAACTCACCTAATCAATTATCCTATCAGCATTACACTTACACAACCTTGTGCTGGCTTGGGATCCTAGGATCCTGGGTTCAATCCCAGTCGATCGCTGAATTAACGCCAGGGGGGTTGACTCAGCCTGTCATCCTTCCGAGGTCGGCAAATTGAGTACCAGCTTGCTGGGATGAATGATCACGGTGTGTACCCTGATTTAGAATAGGTACACCATATCCCTGCGCATCGTAAGAGCGTGACCAAGGGTTGGCGTCAGGAAGGGCATCCGGCCATAAAAACATTGCCTCAAACAGGGAACCATGATTGTCAGGGGGCCCACAAGGCTAACCCCTGCTCTAGCGTGGAAAATGGCCTTACAACGATCATTCATTCATTCATTCATTACACTTGGTACATGTCTCAGTGGTGTGTGTTTCTGTCAAAACGCTGATGCCAGCTGATGACTCGCTAATAAGTGATGAAAATGACTGCTTTGGGTGCCAACAGGATGGCTCGGCTGGTTTGGGGGGGGGGGGGGGGGAGCCCGACCGGTTTGGGTTTGCCGGCATGATGGCTCTGCCAGTTTGGGGTTGCCTGCCGGACGGCTCGGCCAGATGGCTCGGCCGGTTTGGCGGATTACAAGCAGGATGGCTCGGCTGGTTTGGGGTTGCCGGCGGGACGGCTCAGCCAGTTTGGGGGGACGGCCCAGCCGGCTTGTTTTTATTTATTTATTTATTTATTTTGTATAGAAGATCGAGACTCGTGTAAGAGCAAACATTAATCACAAAAAACAAACGGACACAAAAAACATATGATAAAGGGAGTGAGAGACAAGATAGGGAGAGAGAGGGAAGCACACAAGTACAACAGCAGAGAACAGGGACATCAGAAGATCTGTGGGAGGGAGAGGGCTTGGGGGGAGGAGGCATGGGAAGGTGGGGGTGGGGGGGGGGGGTGGGAGAAGTATAAAACACATGGACACTGCTAGAACTTCCAGGAAAGAGGTCAGTATTTCAAAAAAAAATGAATATGAGGGTGAATTAGCAGGGGTAGAAGAGATCAAGGTTTTGGATGGGGGAAGATAAGAGAGGGTGGTGAACAGCTGTTTTAAAGACCTGGAGGGAGGAGTGGGATTGAAGAGAGTGAGGGAGTTTGTTCTAGAGGCGGGAGTAAAGAAGAATGAAGGAGTGAAGGTGAGCAGAGAGTCTTGATTTTGGCAATTTCACCAGAAGAGGGTTGCTGGCAGATCTTGTGCGACCTGTCGGAATATTTGGAGGACAGAGCACAGATAGAGCTGGGGGAGCAAGGCCAGATAGGAGTTGGAAGAAGACAGAAAGACCACCAACCTGCCTCCGGTGAGTGAGTGAAAGGCCCTCGGAGTTAGCTTCATCGCGGGAGATTCCAATGATTCTGAAAGCTTTGGTTTCAACAGCGTGAAGCCGAGCTAGGTGTGAGGCAGGAGCACTAGCCCACAGACAGTGAGGTTGCAGATGGGACGGCTCGGCTGCTTTGGGGTGCCGGTTGGATGGCTCGGCCGCTTTTGGGTGCCAGCACGACAATTTGAACATTTGGGGTGCCTGCATATTTAGCAATACATGAAGTAGGTGTTTAGATTTGATGCAGGGATAGAGGAAGGGGAGGGCTGAAGTTGAGGAGAGGGTGCGGTGGTGTTGCCACTGTTCTTTTCATGGACGGCGTTTTAGTGCCCATCCTGAGTTGTCCTGTGGGCATTAATAAATCAATTGCATTGAATACAATATTACAGTCAACCAGACCAGACAGGGAATACAGATTACTCCCTGCAGGTGATTGTAGAGTCAGCTTCGTTTTCACTTACAATCCAATGAATATTGTAGTTATTCTGAGATGGTTTCCAGAAGCTTAGAATTTAAAATCCTTTACACAGTACTTTCACGCAAATTTGAACCTGCACCCTCTGAGATGCCATTTTCTCACCACAAAGTATTGTTCCCTCTCTAAATTTCCTTTGTAGTTCCTTATTTTTTATATACTGTACCTTTTCTTTGAAAAAAACACAAAACAAAAGTACCAGTGAAAAAAAAACTACAAAAACTACATTGTGTCGTTCCATTTAAGTATTTTTGGGTACTTTGGTATATATTGTCAACCATGCATCATGATCAACATTTGCTTTGATTTGTTTCAAAATATGGATTAAATACAAGTTGCTAAAATGTATGTTATGATTTGTGACAGATTTCTCAGGAAAGTTGCTGGTAGTTTCCCTGGTCTTTGCTGCAAGGGGGTACTCCTCCCGTAATAATCTCTCATGTGTAGAATGGTCAGTTGGTCACCTCATTGTAATGGAACAAACATTTATGGTTATGTATTGTTACAGACGCGGTTTTGGATGTTAGTTTACCGAGCGGTTTGGTATGACCGCGTCTGCACAGTTTACCCGATTATACTCGAACGTTGGCCAAATCGTGCTATGCTAAATCAATTAAGGAAAGGACACAACGGCTGGGTTAGATGACAGGACACCAGGGGTACAGTTCTCAAGACCTCCGGAGGAGGTTATAATATTTGTATGCGGAACGTTTAGATTACAAGGACAAGAGGTACAGCATAGGAAGGTGGGCACTTAATCACGGTCTTATAGTAGCCCTGACAGACCACAGATAAACAGGACAAGACTGACTCACACAGGGATTGATGGCAAGGAAGGGCAGGTAGTCGATGGACAGCACAAGGTGCACCTTGGCTCAGGGACAGGATAGCGCGGTCCAAAAGATGCAGGGAGGTATCGTCGCGCTGGAGGTGGCGTCTGGTTCTCTTCAAGCTGGGGGCGCATCTCACGTCACGTCCGGTAAGTGGCTGCGTATATCCAGCGGGGAGTGACACGCCCTCGGCTCGTTAGCTCCGCCCCAGATGGAATCGGTCCGCCGCTTCTTATTGGGTGCGGGGGGGTTACCAGGCTCCGCCCTTGACGAGGAGCTGACAGTCAGCCCCTTCGTGGTAACCCCGTCGGAGCACATGGGCAATGGCGGCTAACCAAGCCGGAGTGAGGACGCACACTCCCCGCGCGCTGTTGTTGTAGTTGTTGTTGTTGTTGTTGTAGTTTCATGAGGAAGATGGGAGGAGGTATGGGGAGGTCCTAAACTCACTACTGGTGCCATACAATCACATTCTGGTGCAACGAAGAGTCAGAATTAATGGAAACGAGTCCTTAACTGACATAGACTAAGAATAACTAGCAAGATGTCCTATAGTTGTCTACGTGAGATGCGGTGAACCTGGGCACGACATTTAATGGGGGAAAAAGGGGAAGGTCGGTTCTACAGAGTGTTGTTTACAGACAATGGGACTAGGGAATGGGGGATTGGGGATAGTTGGGGAGTACTGGGGAAATAGGGGAATATTTACAAGCGGATATGGATGGGGGCCAAATCCCATATCCGCAACAGTATGTATGTATATTTGTGACCGAAATGTCTTCTTCTTATTCAAATATATATAAAACTGAAAAACAGTCCGTGAAGCCGTGAGGTGGTGCAGTCGTGTGACTATATATCTATTAATTACGTACTGTTTGAATGTCGGTTGCATCCTGTCTATTATGTACGTCTATTAATTACGTACTGTTGGAATATACCTTTTGACATTTCGACTGATATAGTGATATACCTTTCGACCCTTTTGACCAGTGGTTCTTAACCTTTTTAAAGGCGCCGAACCCTAACGAAACCCACCGAACACTCGCGGAACCGCTCAAATTTGACCAAAAAAATTAAGAAGAATTGTATCTTAATGCGTTTTCTGTTCTTCTTTTCGGGAGGCGATCTGGGAAATGCGTGGTTTTGTTTTGGCAAGGGCCACCCTCAAATCATTTTCGCATGCAAGCCTACTCCTTTTCTTTGTTTTAATGTCCACCAGTTTCGAGAATGCATGCTCGCAAAGATACGTTGTAACGAACGGCGTGAGGATCTCAAGGGCAATTTTAGCGATGTGAGGATACCCTTCCATTTGGCGGCACCAAAACGTTGAGAGCGTTGTTGTGCCGAAGAGTTGTTGTTGAGTCTGGCTCTGCTGAAGTTCGATGAGGTCGTCGAGGTATTGGTCGCTGACATCTGCCGTTGCAACGTCGAAAGTAAACGGCTGCCGCACCCATGCTGGGTATTGCTCTTGGTCGGGGAAGTAGGCGTCGAATGACTTTCCCAGCTCATCCAAGTGCGTGGCAATTGCTTGCTTCAGCTCCCCCGGTACAGCAGTGCCTCCAACTTCAGACTCATCTTCGATCCCGCTCACGCACTCGTCCAGTAGCGAAAAGTTTGTGAAGTTGTCGTTCTCTGTTCGCCGCCTCCACAACGATAACTTCTTTCGGAAAGCGCTCAGGTTTTCTTCAGATTCGATGACATTCACTCCACCGCCCTGCATCTGGCAATTGAGATGATTGAGTGCGTTGAAGATGTCAGCCAAGTATGCCAAGGCAAGGATGAACTCTGACTCTTGGAAGTGCGTTGCATGGCAATGCTGGTGTTCTCGCAAAAACAGGGCTAATTCTACACGCAAGGCAAAAACACGGCTCACTACCTTCCCTCGTGATAACCATCGAACGTTAGAGTGGTAGAGAAGGACTTAGAATTCAGAGCCGATTTCATTGCACAGCTCTTTGAAGATGCGATGATTCAGAGCACGGCTTCGCACGTAATTCACAGTTTCAACGACGATTTTCAGAACATTGGCCAGTTTTGGAGGCAGGGTTTTTGATGCCAGCGCGTGTCTGTGCAGGACGCAGTGTGTGACGATGATGTGTGGTGCATCGGCCTTCACCAGCACTCCAAAACCGGAGTTGCATCCCAGCATGGCTGGAGCTCCGTCCGAGCAAACTGCAGACACCATGTTCCACGAGAGGCCGTTGCTTCTGAAGAAGTCGTCCACAAGCTTCTTCACGTCAGCTGCCTTCCTCGTTGTTGTGAGAGGCTTGCAGAACAGAAAGTCTTCCTTGATCTCGTCTCCTTTGACATAACACACAAATAAGATGAGCTGGCTCAAATTTGAAACGTCGGTGGTCTCGTCGAGTTGAAGGCTGAATTTTGTCGGGCTCGCGACTAAATCTGCAACTACCTGGGCGAGGATGTTGTCACTCATGTCGTCCATTCTGCATCTGATGGTGTCATTTGAGAGTGGAACGAGAGACAACTTGTTTTCAGCAGCTTTTCCCAGCATGATGTTGGCCATCTTCAACGCGGCCGGTTTGATGAGTGTCTCGTCAACGGTGTGCGGTTTGCCCTGCTTTGCGATCAGGTACGCAACTTCATACAACGCGGTGAGGATCGGTTTGTCAATTGGAATGAAGCCGAGAGTGGGCAAGGTAGCACTTGCGTCAAATCGGACTCTCTTCAATTTGAATTCATCCAGCGTTGCGTCTTTGTACTGCCCCTCGCCGTGCAGTTTTTTGAAGTGTTCCCATAGTTTTGCTGGTGCTAGGCTGCAGTTGCTCAACTTGACATTGCAAAGCATGCATTGAGGACGCTGACTTCCGTCCCGTTCCGTCAAACACGTGAACCTGTACCGCACGTAATCCTCCGACCACTTCCTTTTTTTGCTCGACGTACTGCAAAAAAGAAAAGAAAAAGGTAACAAACTGATCTTAATTGAGTTCGGGCAAATAATTACATGACAAAAATTGAAAAAGGAACATGCTTCAATATAATCAGTACCCCTCTGAAAATGGAGAAATTTTAACAAAGAAAACATAACTTATAGTTACGATGACGGGATTTATTATCTACTCAACTCTGTCACCTCAAATTCCATTATAATATTACATAGAAAACTGCGAATATTTGTTAGTTTTGAATTGCGACCAAAGGAGTTATATCACCTCCACCTAATTTTCTGAGTAATTCAATCATATTTTATAATCACCATCCACTTTTGACTTTAATATAACTCTGAACCCGCCCTGCATATCCACAAACATTTCCAACTTACTTTTCAATTGATCAGTAACTCCAAAGTAAGGCGCGACCAATGACGCACGGCACACGGGAAGCTAATCGGGGCTATTCACTGGAATTTCCGAACACCTGCAAAGTCCAAAATCCAGTAAGTAAGTAAGCAAGTAAGCACCATCAACAGAATAATTAGCAAGTTGCTCATTGATTCAACTTACTACAGTCAGTGTGAAACAACTTATCTTAAACACAGACCAGAGAAACCATGAATGGGATGGGAATACAATTACAAATAACATTTCCATTCATTCGTAACATACATAGCAAAATATTAATAATATTAATAATAAGCGTAATTACACACAGATTCAAAATTAATTGATACAAAACCAAAAAAAACAAATTGCAATGCGTTTCGGAGGACCTCCGCCGAACCCCTGAGACTGGCTCACTGAACCCCTGGGGTTCGGTCGAACCCAGGTTAAGAACCACGGCTTTAGACCGTCTATTTCGACCTTTCCACTGGTATACCTTTTGACTCTTTAGACTGCTGAGACCCCTTAGATCTTTGAAGACACATAAAGACCAAAAAGACTAAAAGACCCAAAAGACCCAGAGGACCAAAAAAGACCCTAAAGACCACAGATTCCCTTAAGACGCTTTAGACAAGCTTGGACCCTTGACCATATCGAGCTTTAGACCACACAAATAAATTATAAATAAATAATATCACCAATATTACAAATAAATTTGTCCAAAAATATGTTTGTGCAAGGAGGGGGGTGGGGGTGGGGGGGGGCAGGGAGGGGTGGGTTGTCATTGCTAGAAGCTCTGATTTTAGCAAACGGCAGCATGTCCTCCAAGAACACCCCTCCTCCCCCCCCCCACCCCCCCCCCCCACCCCACCTTTTTACCATGCTCAACAAAATGATGCCCACCACAGTTACCTCCGCCACTGAAGGTGTACAGAGGTTCTGTTTTCACCCCTGCTTGTTACATGGCAAAAAATTTTTTTGGATAAGTATGTTGATCACTCCTTTGTGTGCGTGCGTATGCGTGCGTGCGTGCGTGCGTGCGTGTGTGTGTGTGTGTGTGTGTGTGTGTGTGTGTGTGTGTGTGTGTGTGTGTGTGTGTGTGTGTGTGTGTGTGTCCCCGCTCACTTATACTTGCCGACAGGTCACAATTTTACGAAACTTCACCAAATGGTAGCGATCGTGGTCCGACAAAATCCTACATATGTTTAAGGTCAAAAGGTCAACCACTTTTTTTTCGAATTTCAAAAATCCTCAATTTTCATCCGATTGAATTTGAATTTGAATGGGATTGACATATAAGCGAACAGAATTCAACCACCCACTATTTTTGAGATCAGCATCGGCCAAAAGGTCAACATAGGCCAAAGGTCAACAACCATTTCAAATTGATAAAATCCTCAATTTTCATCCGATTGACTTGAAATCTGAATAGGATCTGCATATCAGCTTGCTGAAACCAACTACCAACCATTTCTGATGTCAACCTAGGCCAAAAGGTCAACATAGGCCAAATTTCTCAAATTGTCAATTTTCATCCGATTAACTTAAAATTTGAAGACGAATTGCATATCTGGTCACTGAATTCAACCCCCAACTATTTTTGAGGTCATCATAGGCCAAAAGGTCAACATAGGCCAGATTTCTAAAATCCTCAATTTTCATCCGATTGACTTGAAATTTGAATTGGATTTTCATATCAGCTAGCTGAATTCAACCACCATCTATTTTTGAGATCAACATAGGCCAAAAGGTCATCATAGGCCTATGGTCAACCACTTTTCACAAATTTCTAAAATCCTCAATTTTCATGCGAATGCCTTGAAGTCTATATAGGATTTGCATATCAGCTTACTGAAACCAACCACCAACTATCTTTGAGGTCAACATAGGCCAACAACTCAAATTGTCAATTCTCATCTGATTAACTTAAAATTTGAAGGCGATTTGCATATCAGGTCACATAATTCAACCACAAATTATTTGTGAGGTCGAAAGGATGCTCTACTGAGCGCCATTCTACTTTGTTCTCTTTTGCCAAATGTCACTCTATGAGTGATTTGTCAGCTGTCAGCAGGCTATCTCAAAGCAGGCTATCTCAAAAAGTTAATGATTGATTCGGATGAAATTTATTGGAAAGGTTGGTTGTGTGACAAGGACTAATTGATGAGGTTTTGGTGAAGATCTGAATCAGAATCCAAATACTGGACTTTTTCAATGTGATTTTTCACCGTAGAGATAGCACCAAAAACAATATATTAGACAATATCTCAAAAGGTTATGAATGGATTCGGATGAAACTTGGTGGATGAGGTGGTTAGGCGATAAGAACAAGCCGATTCGATTTTGGTTCGGGTCCGGCCTATTCGCTGGGATACAAAACGTAAACTGTTTAGCCTGGCGGTGGTATGTGCTCTACCGTGTGCCAGTCCAGTTTTACATTGCAATCCTCCACCGTTTTATGTATAACTTGCCGATTGTGTTAATTTAGTATGGCATGTAAAATAACAATGTGTGGTTCATGACTACATGTCTCATGATATCTTCAGTCATTGTTTCCTAGGTGATAACCTTTCTTGACTTTTTATAATACGATATTGCATATTGTATGCCTTTTTCAGCCAGATTCTTCTAATTGGAGGAAACAACCCATTAGTCGACATCAAAAAGCTTCGAGAAAATGGGTATGATGGACTTCATTTGTCGTGCGTTGTTTCGCATTCTGGGTTTCTGGACAGGCACATGACTTGAAAACTGCATCTTGACTTGCTTGTACCGTATTGTTGAAAATATATGATTGTTGTGCGAACAGGGCCAATATAGTTGTAGCCACACCAGGACGGCTGGAAGACCTGTTTACCCGTCGGAAGGATGGGCTGGACCTGGCTGGTTGTGCTCGCTCTTTGGAAATTCTTGTTCTTGACGAGGCCGATAGACTGCTCGAGATGGGCTTTGAGGCAAGGTCAGGAAAAAAATAATTTTTTTATCCTCATCCATTTATTGCATGAAGGTGGTGAAATGGGTTGTGAATTTTCATTCATCATGTGGGGATTTTGAGCTGCTACTGCATTATCCATTCCTCGGGTTTCAGCTACATTTCAGTCTCCGAGTGGTGTTGGTGTAGGAGGCTTGTCACAACATTAACCTGCAGCTGCAGAGAAATGCTATGTCCCTCATTATATTATTTAAGACCTCTGAGCGATCCTTCACTTTATTTGTTAATATGAAATCGGATGTCATTGCGACAATCAAAATAGGCCATATATTCACCGATGTTCGTCTACCAAGGTATTCCAGATCAAGCGTATTGCTCTTCGAGCATGGAATAATGTGCTGGTAGTTGAGCATTGGGAACTCTCAACAAGACGTGAATGCTACTATGGCTAGGATTCATATTGGACAGATCGCCATTCCCCTCCCTCCCTTTCACTCCCCTTTCCAGGTATTTTGAAGGATCGCCAATCTGACAGAGTACAGAAATTTCAACTGAGCAAAGAAGTGGATTGCTGGTGGACCAGACCGCATGCATCCTGCAGATACCTGGGGGGAACAAAGCACGGAGAAGGAACAGGGTGCAACATCAGAAAGGAGGTGGAAGAAGACAGATAGACCACCGACCAGTCGGCGATGGCAAAGTGATAGGTCCAGAGATTCCAATGATCTTTTGAAGGCTTTGGTTTCCAAGGCATCAAGCTGAGCAAGATGTGAGGCAGGGGAGCCAGTCAAGAGGGGGAAGGAGGGGAGATGAAACCAGGGGGGGGGGGGGGGGGGGTAGGTGGATAGGAGTTCAGGTGGGCCAAGGAAGGACCGGGGGGGGGGGGGGGGGGGGAGGGGGGGGGGGGCGAGGGAGCAGTATTCCATCAGGCTGCAGATGAAAGTCTTGTAGGTGGATAGGAGTTCAGGTGGGCCAAGGAAGGACTTCGGACGACGGAACATGCCCAGTCCGTGTCTTGCTTTGGAAGCCAACTTTGAAATGTGGCTTGCCCAAGAGAGATCATCTCTGAGTGGGACCCAAAAGTTGATTGTGATTTTGCTTATTGATTTTTCGACTGGTTTTTGTTTCTGGATTAGACGAATTGAATTTATATTTTACTATATATATATATAGTCATACCCCGTTTTACGCTATTTCGACCTACGTCAAATCCGACTTTACGCCACTCTTCTAGAGTAAATTTCAGTTCAGCGAACGTCATTATGTGCGACTTTACGTCACTCCTACGTACGTGAAAAAAAAATTTTTTCCTTAAAAATATATTTAAAATAAATAAAATAGTACATAAATTAACAATAAAAGAAGCTAAAAAACAATTTAAAATACAATAAAAAGCACATTTAAAAAATATAAAAATGTATACAGTATACTGCTGGTTCTCATTCAAAACGGAGGCGACCTACAGTATTCCTTTACTGTGTCTGTGTTAGCCATGGGTCCTAAGAAGGATAATGCTAGTGTTTCCAAGCGTAATGTGGTTACGATGGAAGATAAGTTAAATCTGATTAAAAGGTATGAAAAAGGTGAAAAAGTGTCGGTGACAGCGCATAGACCTTATTGCGAATCGGAACAGCAATGCGTCATGGGATCGGAAAGGGGCAATAGCGCCGCCAGCGGTCGCTGTCACTTTGACAGACTGCTTGTTTACATTGACACACTATGTGATCCTTACCACTTTAAACTACTTTTAGGACTTTTTTACTGTGACAAATTAACTGTGAACTGTGATCAGCTCATGAGCCAGTATTTGCAAACCAAGGACACCGTCGCAAAACTGAAAGCCACCATTGCAGTATGTAACGAGAAGCTTACTGTTTCGGACATAGCAAACTGTGATGAACTTGTGAAACTTTATACAGGTTTACCTAGTTATGACCTGTTTAAGTGGTTATTAGCAGAAGTATCCCCTCATGCACAGAACCTTCATTATTATAAGGGGAAATTATCAATGGAAGACAAGACCTGGCAAATAAACAATATTACAAAACTCGGAGTTAAGCGATCTCAATCTTCAGAGGATCAATTACTCATGACACTCATGAAGCTTCGGCTTAATCTTCGTGACGAGGACCTCGCATTTCGCTTTGGATTAGGGCAAAGCACCGTCTCCCAAGTTTTGTTCGCAAGTGTACAGCCAATATAAGTCAAGACCTACTCTCAAGTGCCTTGTTGGTATTGCACCTCGCGGAACAATTTCATACATTTCCAAACCTACAGGAGGAAACACGTCGGACAAAAAAATTGTAAAGATGACGAACATTGTGGACAAGTTCCAGCCCGGCGATATTTGTATGGCTGATCGAGGTTTCAACATTCAGGAACTGTTCTTGCATAAGCAGGTTGTTTCTCTTCTCCAATGGGAACCCCCCTTTCCCTCAAATATTTCTTTAAATCGCTGGATTTTAATGCCAAAAAACGCTGAATTTCTTTCACATTAGCCATCTTCTTTTCCGTAAACACAGCGTCGATCGTAGACAGACGCTTCCTCTTCTGGGTTCGTGTTTACCTTTGCCCCAATTTCGATCCCATCATGCTTTGCGGTGGAGCGCCCTCTGTTGATA
This sequence comes from Myxine glutinosa, assembly GCF_964187855.1. NCBI lineage: Eukaryota > Metazoa > Chordata > Myxini > Myxiniformes > Myxinidae > Myxine > Myxine glutinosa. Next base: position 156,371,445 of record NC_136266.1, read on the forward strand.
TTTACCGATTCGCGATAAGGTCTGTGCCTTAGGGCTGCCACGGTCGACGGTATCGACCATCATTCATGATAGGGAACGTATTCTCGCATACGTCACTGAAAAAGCGCCGCCGGCTGAGACTGCTAAAATGTGTTTTTTGTGTTCAGAAGAGACGCCATGTTTAAGGTGAATAACATAATCTTATTAATTTTATTTATTATTCTTTACAAATTCATTTATTAATTGTGTTCATTACTCATTAAAAAATATGACTAAAATGTGTTTTTCGTGTTCTTTAAGGTTTAGCGATAGTTATATACTTTCGCGAGTTATTTACTCTAGTTTTACGGTGTTTGTTTCTTCATTTTAAGGCATTTTTAAGGCTTTTTTTTTTTTTTTTTTTTTTTTTTTTTGTATACAATATCGAGGCTCGTGAAAGAGCTAAAAGGCATTACGCCCGGTTTACGTCAAAAACTGAGTTACGTCACGGCTTATGGAACCAATTAATGACGTAGGCCGGGGTATTACTGTGTATGTATATATATATATATATGTCGGGGGGGGGGGCATGGGGGGCCCAGCCACGTGACCCAGGGCACCTGAGAAATATATATATAATTGTCTTTCTTTTGCTTGCTTAAAAAAAAGCTAGATTCAATGCAAAACATGTTGTCCCACGGCTCGGTCAGATCCAGCCTTGGAGACGTTTTTTCAACATCTTCTAAAGGGAGAAGGTTATGAGAATAGTTGCCATTTGCCTTCAAGTTAACCTCGAGCAGAGTATGATGTAATATGTATCCTTTGATTTTTATGTGCCTGGCTCAATATGTTTTACTGCCAAATGTAACACAAGGGATCTTGTTTATGAGAACGTATCGCTGGGCCTTGTGAGCCCAGCTTGTTTGGAAAAAGAGCTTGAGAAATATCTTACTTTCACACACATCTGTGCCTTCAAACTCAGCCCCCTCTTGTCTGAGGTCACTACTTCAGCGGAGACTTTTTTAGACTGTTCGATTATATAAGGAATCATGTTTCAGAGTATTTTCAGTACGGCTCGGACTTGCACGGTCTTGTGTGACAAAGCCCTGCGATTTCTTCCGGTCGTGCTCCACAATTGTGTTTGCTCGATTATTAAACCACATTTGCTGCTTCAAAGGTGCCTCTTCTTGAGTTCTGGGGAGGAATCCCGACATATATATATATATATATATATATATATATATATATTGTTATAGATCGCGGTTAGATGTTATAGACCGAGCGGTGGTGTAAGACCGCGACCTAACAAAACTCACCCGATTCACCCAGACTTTGGCCGTATCGCACCGTAGCTGCCCAATGAGGGGAAAAGACAAAAACGACGAATGCAAAGAGGAAAACGAAGGCAAAGAAGTTGGAAATACTACTAAATTTATTTACTATGTACACACATAAGCAAGAAGAAAGCAGGCACGTTTATTTACAGGCACATGAGACGCAGGTGACACAGTGAAAATGATTAGCTTATGCAGACTTGACTTAACTACCCAGGACAGCACAAACAAAGACACTGACTCACTCGGGGAATGCCAGGAATGGCAGAAGGTGGACGGCTGGAGGTGCACGCTTGGTGGAGCCAACACGGAGCTTGGTGGAGCCAACACGGAGCTTGGTGGAGCCAACACGGAGCTTGGTGGAGCCAACACGGAGCTTGGTGGAGCCAACACGGAGCTTGGTGGAGCCAACACGGAGCTTGGTGGAGGGGAACGCTCGGTGGAGCCAACACGGAGCTTGGTGGAGCCTTGGTGTGACGGGTTCTCTCTTCTCTGTAAAAGCTCAACCGTCTTGTCTCTGGTAAAAGCTCAACTCTTCCAGTCTCTTGCAAAAGCGAATCTCTCTGACTCCTCTCCACGGCTTGGGCTCCCTTGTGTCTGCCGGTAAAAACTCATCTCTCTTGGCCACACCCCTGCCTTGGGTTATATAGGCCCCCGCCCCTCAACCTTTGCGAACCTCCCCGACCGCTCTTCCTCCGCCCTCTGTAGCCAAACCCCTGGCTCATGGTTGGTCGAGCGGGGCTGGTTCACTCCTCCCCCTCTATGACGAGGTGGAGACACGCCTTTCTTCCCTGACTCGAGCCTCGTGGTCAATGGCGGTTATTGGAGGGGAGGTAATATGGGCAATCGAGGCTCGGCAATGACGAGAGGGGATGTAATATTGGATGGAGATTTTGGGGATGGGAAGGAAAGGGGATCTATTCTCTTTCACTGGTGCAATGGAGTACTTTCAATTAATGGAAGACACAGCCTTATGCTAATACACATAATAAGGATATAACTGTCAAAAGAAAGGATATATCGTGTCCTGCATGTATGTTTTATGGACTAACTACGGAAACGCCCTTTGACCTTTATACAACCACAAACGGAGGGAGGAGGGGTGATATTTTACAACAACCTTTTACAACAACATTTTACCACAACAACAAAATAAAAAAAACATTCTCATATCCACAACACTGCACCCTCCTCCCCTTAGGCACGTCCCGGGCCTATTACTTTTACCTTAGTGTGGCACGTAGGTGTAGTTCCCTCTACTTTTAACCTGACCCTGAGTGCGACAGTTTAAACATAAATAAATGTGTCCCGCTGCTCCATTGCACCCTGCCTAACAGACTTTCGCCCACAGTTAACCAAATTGCGGAATGGTCTTCAAACTATACACTGACGGTGGGGAGCATTATTTACAATGACTCTGCTTTTATTTACAAAACTAACCCAGGACCTGTAATTGTTCTTTCTGGGGGGGAGACAGTCTGCTCTGCATCGACGCACCATGAACGCACCCAAAAACGCACCAATACACACCCAAGCACCAATCGGTGCAGTCACCATTGTTCAATGAATAAAATAAAACCAACAACCCCTAACCCTGCAGGTGTCTCTTGCTCTTCGGCTCCCTCTGCTGGTTATCATTATTTCTTCCAGTTGTTGTCATTTTCATTTTGCTTTGCTTACTGGCGGCCTATTTTCAATAAAGTGTGCCCAATGTGTCCTTATTTATTTTATTTATGGCCCACAGGGCCGACTAGTGTGGTTCACCTGTGGGGCATCGGTGCCCTGTGGCCAAGGTCCGCCAGCAAGATTTCGGGCCCTCATGGCCGGTTCCAGCAGAGGGGCCATGCCCCAACCCATGGGGTCCATAGGTGGTGCTCGGCCACAGACATGTGGTCCATAATGTGGTGCATCGATGCAGACAGCTGGTTCTGGGAATTTCGGGCGCACAATGGCCGACCCACGCACGCTCCCCTCGGCGCCCAGGTCCTCATGTGGGAGACAAAAAGGGGGGACAAGACAGATGAGCGAGGGGTAAGGTCTCAAGGGTACACATCAAAAAGGGCAATGCAAGGCGAAATGCGTATGGAGGGCGAAGTGAGAAAGCTCGTCCCTACCGTACGTCACCCCCCTGTTACCGAGCCCACCCTTGCCCTTACCCCATATGTACAAAACCTACACATTACCAATTCGTCACTACTGTCACGTCTTCCCCATATTTCCCCTATATCAAATTCGTCACCACAATCCCTCTACTTCAAAAATTTGCCATCATCAATTCATCATCAATCCTCATAAGGAGGCAGAGATGGAACATCAAAGCACAATGTCACACCCACGTCATGATGCGTCTCACAATCCAAAACATTTGCATCATAAAAATAATTAAACCATGGCATGGTGTGGAGTACCTGTCACCTCAGGTGAGTGGATGCAGATGGTGCGAGGAGACTTCATCCTAACTACTTTCTAAAATGACTTTAACACACTTTACACTACCCGGGGTCTTTCTCCGGCCAAACCATTGGCCCTCTTACACTATGGGTTCTAACAACCAATCCCCATTGACCAAACTGTGGTGCTTCTCAATTTGGGGTCTCACTCCCCCGATTCATCTCCCGGTGCCCTCGTACAATTTCTGGGCTGCGACGTGTACCTCTCCCAGTGGGTCTACCCACCTGCACACCTCCACCACTGCAGTTGCCTCCGAGCTTACCTGCTCCTTACCCTAACCTAACTACCTGGGGAAGGCCCTCTGGCGCTCTCCCCACTCGGTGCCCTCTCTGGCACTGGGCTGCCCGATCCACACCCGGGATCCTCAGGCACCCACTCACAACTACCGGCTCCCAGAGCCCACCTGCGGCCTCACCTGGCCGACATCCTCACAGTGGTGGAGTGCCCAACCAACTACACACACTAACAGGCTACACGCCCAGCCATTTCCACAACACTAATGCACCCATCCACAACACCATTCTGCAACCGCACCACAAATGCCAATATCCAACCACAATTTACCTATACCCTCTACCTAACACTTACACTACCCGCCCCGGGTACTCGTGAAAGGGGTCCACTCTTCCCCCATCCACACCTTCGCACCATGCACACCACTCCGTACCACTTACTCCAACTCTCTCCACACACCTGTACCTGCACACCTGTGCTCTCACACCTGGTGCCACCTGCACCCTTCTCTCCCCAAGCGCATTCGCGCTGATCCACAACACTCATTACTCACACACTGTTCCACACACCTGTCCAGTTGCACACCTGTGCAATCACACCTGTTCAATTCTCACACAGCATCATCTCATCTAACTACTCCCCTCTGAAACTTGCGCTTCCCAGTCGTCCCTTTAAACTATTGCGCTCCCACGTCATTATCATCCATACTAATCTACCTGCGTCCCCACTACAGGTATCAGTCACTAACTAAACTTAACGTCACCTAATGTCAATCTTCGCTAGATCCCTACACACCATATCCTAACCCACCCGGGCTAGTTTTCACTGCCATACACCCCATAATCTAGTGCTCCTTTGCCCCCACTGTGAGGGATGGTGGATTTGCCATCCCACCACCTCGGGGGTCTCTCACTACCAATTTCGCTCGTCCAAATTCCAACAATTCAAAAATTTTCCATTTACTGCCAATTCCATTCACTTTTCTAAATTTCGTTTTAAATCACTATCACTATCACCATCACCCGTATACTTATTACATCCTCTCGGTGCGCCAATTCACATCACCCGTCTACTTATTACATCCTCTCGGTGCGCCAATTCACATCACCCGTCTACTTATTACATCCTCTCGGTGCGCCAATTCACATCTACAGCCCGGCTTCGTACAGCCGAGCAATGAACGCGGGTCGTTTTGTGCCAGCGGCTGGATACGTCCCGCATTCGGGGCAGGGACGGGGGCTTACCCGGGCCGAGATCCCATGCACCACTTCGGCGTGGAGCCATCCAATGTCCCGATCTCGACCTGCCGGCACGTCTCAATAGAAAGTGGTCGCCATGACGACCCTTCCTATCGAGCTGCCCGCTCCGCCTTGTGGAGCCCGGACGCGGCCGCTCCACGCGAGGCCCAGCGTGGATCGCGCACGGCGGTCCTTTCGAACCCGCCGTGGCTCGGATCTCCGCTGGTTCTCGCGGCACGCGAAGCCCGGCACGCACCGAGGGCCCGATCCGGCTAAAAGTCGACCTAACCTTTAACCCGGTTACCGTCGACGCTTCACCTGCAGGCCTACATGCATACGCTACCTCTTTCTTGCTCATACATGCAGCCGTTCCCATTCTCCTCGTACCTTTTCTTTCACACCTCGGTACACTCATTCCGCTCACCGACTTGGTCACACACCTGACCACCGAACACTTTGGCACACATTCGTTGCTCGCACACCTCACCAATACACCTCTTCGCGCCCCTTTCTCGGTCACCTCCTTTGTGACAATCACAGGTGTGCTCTCACCCGCACACCCAACCACGTGTCTCACTACCAATTCCAGCGTGCATTCCCACTCACGCTCTACCATTCCAGGTGTGCATCCTTCTATTCCAGGTGTACATCCTCGCTCACCTGCCACAACCAACTCACGCTCCGTTTCACTCTCACTACTCTCACCTCCACTCTCGGTCGCGCACTCACCCTTACTCTTGACAGCATGCGCTTTCCCCATGCACCCGTCCGTTACACACCTTTCTCGCGCATCCTCCCGCGCACACTTCTTCGTTACTTCCTCCGTAACACTCACCACAGGCATGCATTTTCCCTTACTCTTGACAGCATGCGCTTTCCCCATGCACCCGTCCGTTACACACCTTTCTCGCGCATCCTCCCGCGCACACTTCTTCGTTACTTCCTCCGTAACACTCACCACAGGCATGCATTTTCCCTTACTCTTGACAGCATGCGCTTTCCCCATGCACCCGTCCGTTACACACCTTTCTCGCGCATCCTCCCGCGCACACTTTTTCGTTACTTCCTCCGTAACACTCACCACACCGCGCTTCCCTGTGCTCCCTCGCACACGCGCTTCGACCAACTCACTCTTGACGGCACACTCACTCCTCGGCGTGCACTTTTTCCTCACACACCCCATGGTCGGACATTCTCGCACACCTCTTTTTTCGCACACCAGACCTGTCGCACACTTCACCAACGGCCTCTCACGAACACCCGGATCCAAACCAATCCCCAAGCCGACTGAAGCTTTCCTCACATCATGTACATTGCCACTCACCTCCGTACCTCGTCGCACCTCCTTTGCCACCTGCAAACTTTTTATTTGGTTAGTGAGCATCACATCATGATTTGAACACAGACCTTGTACATATTCCATGACTTCCTCCTTTATCTCCCTCTTAGTTTCTGTCCGTCCCTTCTTAATTTCACTCACCTCTTCTCCCACTTCCTCTAATTTTTGTTTAACCTCTTTTATTTCTCGGTGCGTCCCCTCAAGTTCGTCCTCTAAGGCTACCGTGACCGTCTCTATGTGCATCCTCACCTGCCGGTCCTTTGTCTCCATTATCTCTGTCACCTCGTCCACCCTCATTGTCAGTTCCTCCCTTACCATCTGACATTGCCTCTGCGTCGCTATTAATTCGTTTTTAATTTCTTTTTGTGTCGCCTTCAACCCTCCTAGTACCGCAGTGTTCTTTTGAACCTGCTCCACTAACTTAGTTTGTCCCTCTGTCAGCTGCTCCACCTCCTCCGTCAGATCTTCTATTCCCCCCTGTAACTTTGCCGTATTATTTCTCACCTCTTTCTCTATACGCTTTTCGCCTCGCTTTACCTCCTCGCGCAGCCCCGAGACCTCCTCACTCACCCCTCGTCGTATTTCCTCCATCTGGTTCCCCATCTGTTCGATTTCCCGGGCGGATTGTTCCCCTATTTCCCGCAATTTGTCCTCCATCCTATTTTCTAACCCCATTAACCCATTTTTCACCCCCTCTAACTGATTCTCCTGGGCAGCCATTCTATTTTCCACCCCCATTAACCCATTTTTCACCTCTTTTATCCCGTTGTCTAACCCCTCAAAATTATTGTCTAACTTCTCACCGGTACCCCTCGCTTCGTCCCTCATTACCCCCAATTGCTCACTCTGAGCATCCATCCGGTTCCCCATTACCCCCATTTGGTTTCCCATCCTGTTTTCCATCCCTTTGAAATTATCGTCTGTTTTTACCATAAAGGCCATCATCTGTTTCATAAACAGGTTCCAATTCATTGGCATCTCGGGTTCGGCTACCGCGACCATGGGCGTGGCTAAATTTGGTGCCGCAACAACCATGTGCGCGAGGACGCCATCTTGTGCACCTGATACACCCTCAACCACACCTTCTTTACTCTCCTCCACCCTTTCCTCCACATACATTTCCCCGAGATCCTGGGTCGATTCTACCCCGTCTATCTCTCCCACCGGCATCCCGTCGCCTTGAACAGCCATGGCGCGATTTCAAAATTCGGGTTTTTATACAACAAACAAATTTCGGCTTTATAATTTCGAGCGCGTAAACGCGCTCCGGGTCCGATCCCACTCCTGACACCAATTGTTATAGATCGCGGTTAGATGTTATAGACCGAGCGGTGGTGTAAGACCGCGACCTAACAAAACTCACCCGATTCACCCAGACTTTGGCCGTATCGCACCGTAGCTGCCCAATGAGGGGAAAAGACAAAAACGACGAATGCAAAGAGGAAAACGAAGGCAAAGAAGTTGGAAATACTACTAAATTTATTTACTATGTACACACATAAGCAAGAAGAAAGCAGGCACGTTTATTTACAGGCACATGAGACGCAGGTGACACAGTGAAAATGATTAGCTTATGCAGACTTGACTTAACTACCCAGGACAGCACAAACAAAGACACTGACTCACTCGGGGAATGCCAGGAATGGCAGAAGGTGGACGGCTGGAGGTGCACGCTTGGTGGAGCCAACACGGAGCTTGGTGGAGCCAACACGGAGCTTGGTGGAGCCAACACGGAGCTTGGTGGAGCCAACACGGAGCTTGGTGGAGCCAACACGGAGCTTGGTGGAGCCAACACGGAGCTTGGTGGAGGGGAACGCTCGGTGGAGCCAACACGGAGCTTGGTGGAGCCTTGGTGTGACGGGTTCTCTCTTCTCTGTAAAAGCTCAACCGTCTTGTCTCTGGTAAAAGCTCAACTCTTCCAGTCTCTTGCAAAAGCGAATCTCTCTGACTCCTCTCCACGGCTTGGGCTCCCTTGTGTCTGCCGGTAAAAACTCATCTCTCTTGGCCACACCCCTGCCTTGGGTTATATAGGCCCCCGCCCCTCAACCTTTGCGAACCTCCCCGACCGCTCTTCCTCCGCCCTCTGTAGCCAAACCCCTGGCTCATGGTTGGTCGAGCGGGGCTGGTTCACTCCTCCCCCTCTATGACGAGGTGGAGACACGCCTTTCTTCCCTGACTCGAGCCTCGTGGTCAATGGCGGTTATTGGAGGGGAGGTAATATGGGCAATCGAGGCTCGGCAATGACGAGAGGGGATGTAATATTGGATGGAGATTTTGGGGATGGGAAGGAAAGGGGATCTATTCTCTTTCACTGGTGCAATGGAGTACTTTCAATTAATGGAAGACACAGCCTTACGCTAATACACATAATAAGGATATAACTGTCAAAAGAAAGGATATATCGTGTCCTGCATGTATGTTTTATGGACTAACTACGGAAACGCCCTTTGACCTTTATACAACCACAAACGGAGGGAGGAGGGGTGATATTTTACAACAACCTTTTACAACAACATTTTACCACAACAACAAAATAAAAAAAACATTCTCATATCCACAACACTATATATATGTATATATATATATATATATATATATATATATATATATATATATATATATATATATATATATATATATATATATATATATATATATACAGTGGAACCTTGACTTACGAGTTTAATTCGTTCCGTGACCGAGCTCGTAACTCAAATTGCTCGTATCTCAAATCAAATTTCCCCATTGAAATGCATTGAAATGCTATTAATCCGTTCCAGCCCGCCAAAAACCACACCAATTTTTTTTTAAATATACAGTATATATAAAAATATCTCGCGCTTTATATTTCACCTGTATGCAGCATACAAGTTGGCAGGATGGCCTGGACTGGAGGTACGCACACTTGACTCTAAAGTCTAAACTGTCCAGCCTGGGTTTGAATCCCGACCCAGCTATAACCTGTCATGGGTGAATCACAGGCAGGGTGATTCATCAATGTGTGTACGGCTAAACTGGGCGCCCCGTTTGCGTCCCATTAGTTGTTGGATGTTAAGGATCTCACCGTGTTTTCCACAAAGAGAAGGCGAGCTATCGCCGGCATTCTGAACAAGTTGTGGCCTGGCATGCTCTTCTCCTCTGCCGTTATATACGTCCTCCTCGACACCTCGCTCATGTTTTTCGACGATTGCGTGTTTTATATCCAAGCACATCATCCTCTTCTTCTTCTCAGCACTGCACTTGCCACTCACTTTCTTAGGCCCCATGGTTAAAACTAAGAAATTTTCCGAAATAACCAAAATGCGAAAAAAAAAATGCAGCGATATACGGCAGAGATACGTACTGTACGTGCACGGCAAGATAACCACGTGACCAGAACCCACCTGGCGGCGTGAACTCGAAATAACCAAAATGCGAAAAAAAAAATGCAGCGCTATACGACAGAGATACGTACTGTACGTGCACGGCAAGATAACCACGTGACCAGAACCCACCTGGCGGCGTGAACTCGAAATAACCAAAATGCGGAAAAAAAAATGCAGCGCTATACGACAGAGATACGTACTGTACGTGCACGGCAAGATAACCACGTGACCAGAACCCACCTGGCGGCGTGAACTCGAAATAACCAAAATGCGAAAAAAAAAATGCAGCGCTATACGACAGAGATACGTACTGTACGTGCACGGCAAGATAACCACGTGACCAGAACCCACCTGGCGGCGTGAACTCGAAATAACCAAAATGCGAAAAAAAAAATGCAGCGCTATACGACAGAGATACGTACTGTACGTGCACGGCAAGATAACCACGTGACCAGAACCCACCTGGCGGCGTGAACTCGAAATAACCAAAATGCGAAAAAAAATATGCAGCGCTATACGACAGAGATACGTACTGTACGTGCACGGCAAGATAACCACGTGACCGGGTGGCGAAAGCTCGTAACTCGGATCTCGGCTCGCATCTCAAAGCAATAAACCGCCCGAGCGACGGCTCGTATCTCGAAAAACTCGTAAGTTGGGGCACTCGTAAGTCAAAGTTCCACTGTATATATATATATATATATATATATATATATATATATATATATATATATATATATATATATATATATATATATATATATATATATATATATATATTGTTGCGGATCTCGGCACTAACCGCGCCTCTCCGCGCTAACCCCCGCTCTAGCAGGGAAAATGGCCTTAAAATGCATGTTGCTATTGTTGTTGTGTGTTGCGGATCTCGGAGTACGGCGCTCCCCTTACCGAGGGGGGGTCAATCCCCTCGTCTATTAAGCTGGCCGTCCGAGTCCTTAGAAGATATCGCGCTCCCGTTCAGAAGCAGGGCGATACTCCTGCCCGAGCCACGGACAAGATGGAATATTGCCGAGCAGTTTAGCAATCCGAAGCTCGAGCCATTTAGCGGCAGTCTAAACCCGATTCTAAGCGGTTCCTATATCGTGCCACCGGTATTCAATTGGGAAAAGACTAAAGCGACCGGATGAGAGGAAAACCCAAAGAATAAGAAGGAACACAGAATTTATTATACAATAATGAAAGAGGGAACGAAAGGGGAAGAATATACAAAAGAAGGAAATAAAAGGACATAGGGCAACCTTATGCACTCTTATATTATCACGCGCCCAGGACAGTACAAATAGACTTTCACGAAAGGATGGAATGGCAGGGCTGGTGGGAAGGAAGAGAAGGGGGTCCGGGCAGGTGGTAGGTCGGCGTCGATTGTAGGCGGTGAGGTCCGGCTCCGACCTCGCGCTTCGGTCCATGCTCCGGGTGTTCACTCGTACCGCGGCAACGAGCGGCCGGCAGCTTCGCGTGGCGTTTAACGTGAGCGGACAATTATATCGCGGGGGGGAAGACTGGGATGCGGCGTACGTAATAAATTGACCCTTAGCCTTTGGCCAGTTGTGCGCCTCCAATGGTCCGTGACAACGGCAAGCAGGGACTCCTTCACCACTCTCGGGTCTTCCGCGTCTGCCATCCTCTCCCGTATCACTCATCTCTCTAAGTAGTGCCACGCGGCCGCTTATATTGGCCGATCGCGTATTAAGCCGCTTGCCTTTTTGGACACGCCCATCGGTGAGCTGCCTCAGCCCTGATTGGTCGTGAGGGCTCACCGATCCGCCCCTTGATGGTGCGTTGGTGGGCCACGCCTCATTCGTGGCACTCCTCCCTTCTTCTCCAACTCTGCCACGTGGCTTATGGCGGCTTACGGGATAGAAGACCACTCGCACTGATGTTGAAAGGAACTTTGGGGCCTACTCTTATTTAATTAATACAACGCAGATTCAACTATAGGAAACAGATCCTAAACTAGAACACATACTAATGAAATAACTAAAGAAGATCCTATGGTGTTCTACGTGTTGCAATATGACCTAACTAGGGTGCGACCTTTGATCTTTACACAAAAATGGGAATATTTACAGGGGATTATTTATAAGGGATTATTACAATATTTACAAAGTGGAGGTTTCTAAAAACCGCAACAATATATACATATATATACAGTCACGTGAAAAAGTAAGTACACCCCATGTAAAGTTTTGACTTTTTCAACATATTTCAACATACAGCTATTTGATCTTCCTTTCAACAATATTGACAGATGCAACAACAACAACAACAACAACAACAGGCATTTTAAGGCCATTTTCCCTGCAAGAGCGGGGGTTAGCCTTGCGGTCCCCATGACAATGTTCTCCATTTTGCCCTATTTTCTGCATCTCCCCTTGTTAACCCTCTTGCCCGCATTTCTTCTTCGACCATCTTTAGCCAAGTCTTTCTCGGTCTTCCCCGTCCTCTACTTCCTTCTACATTCATTTCCATCACTCTTTTCAACCAGTCACTTTCATCCTTCCTCAACACATGACCAAACCATCTCAACCTGTTTCTCTTCACAGAATCCATCACAGGCTCTATTCCCATCATCTTTCGCAATTCATCATTTGTCTTCCTCTCTCTCAACGATACTCCGCACATCCATCGAACCATTCGCATTTCCACCCTTTCCAGCCTTCGATGCTGCTCTACGTTCATTACCCATGTCTCTCTCCCATAAATCATAACACTTCTCACACATGCAGCATACACCTTTCCCTTCAGCTTCAATGACACTCCCCTCCTCGTCAGCACGCCACTCAGTTCCCGAAACTTCTTCCATGCACATCTCACTTGAGCAACCGTTGCCAAGTCTGATCCACCTTCTCCATTCAGCATGTCTCCAAGGTAACAAAATGTTTTCACACCTTCCAGCTTCATGCCATCTCCAAGATCCAACTCAACATTTCCTCCATCTGCAGCTCCCTCTGTGCACACCTTACACTTGAATGCAGCTGCCACACTGGTTAATGACCCTCTCAAACCACTACATTTTTGATGAACCCACTCAGCGCACATTGTACATTGAATGGAATTCACTCCGACACCCTTCCTGCACACAGCACACGGCCACTTCCCAGTTCTTTCCACCTCACCACATGCTTTACCACTTGCAATCACCTTCGTTTTTCACCATGCCACCACCTTTACCACTTCGTACTTACCTTTTGCACAGGCGAAATTTGCATTTATGTTTATTTAAATTATACAATGGACTACAAAATGTAAATGTTTCATGATATTTGTTATACTACATCACCTTTATCTATCAATATTGTTGAAATGAAGATCAAATAGCTGTATGTTGAAATATGTTGAAAAAGTCAAAACTTTACATGGGGTGTACTTACTTTTTCACGTGACTGTATATATATACAGACGTGGCATTTAATATGGAATATTTTTTTTGTGGGGGTGAACTTACTTTTCAAGATGTCTTCGAACCAAAAGTTCATTGGAATTATGTTGAAATTATTCTAGATTTTGTTAATGTGACCTTTAAAAGAAACAAAAACCACATGTGACATTTCAAAACAAATAAATTGATCCTTGAAAGTGATGTAAACTGATATCGAACTCAATTCATGGACAGTACTGTGTTAAACTTCTGTACGTTTTCCAGAAGTATCTCTTTATTTTGCACATTAGCCAAATATTTTTTTAACAAAAACAAAAGTTAAATTACGACTGGGATTACGGACAGTAAAATTACAGTTCAGTACTTCGTGTAACCCCCATGAGCATTCAGGAGAGCACGTACACGTTGAGGCATGCTGTTCACGAGATTTGCCAAGGTTTGGACAGGAATCGCTTGCCATGCAGTGACAATAGCCTGCTGCAATTCACGCACAGAGGTCGGCTGCTGGTCCAAGTGGTCGATTTGACGCGTTAATTCTGCCCACAAGTTCTCTATCGGATTGATATCCGGGGACATGGCAGGCCACTCCATATGCTCTACACCACGGTCAGCAAGAAAGTGTTGGATCATGTGAGCACGATGAGGCCGTGCATTGTCATCTTGGAAGACAAAGTTTCCTCGAAAGGCTGCACGAGCAAATGGAAGCAATGTTTCTTCCAGAATGGCCCTGTGCTTGAACTGGTTCAGGTTTCCATTCAGAACAACCAGGTCAGTTTTGCCCCCTGCATGAAAAGCAGCCCAAACGGTCACCCCACCACCTCCAGCTTGGACTCTTGGCACTATACAATCTTTGTTGTAGGCTTCATGCACTTGTCTGCACACTCGGACGCGACCATCTTGACGATAGACCAGAAATCTAGACTCGTCACTGAAGATCACGTGATTCCAGTGTCCTGGCTGCCATTGACGGTGCTCTCTGGCCCACTGCAATCGGCGCTGGCAGTGTTGTCTGGTCAGGCGTGGCTTTCTCAGGGGATGCCTGGCACGATAGCCTGCTTGAACCAGTCGTTGGTTGACTAGCCTTCTGGATACAGGCACATTTGTCAGTTGCTGCCACTCAGCCCTAAGCCGATTAGCTGACTTGGTACAGCCATTGCGGACTAACCGGTGCAGCTGGCGATCATCCCTCCTTGTGGTTCTGCAGGGACGTCCTGGCCCCGGTATTGGAGTCGGGACACCCCTCTGAGCATTTCGTTTCAGTATCTTTGACACCCGACCTTGAGTGATGCCATACTGCCGAGCAATAGCACGCTGTTTCATGCCGTAATTTCGTAAAGCCACCACTCCATGGGAAACAGCATTGATTGTCTCGTTGACGGACCATCTCCAGAGGAAGCGGCAATAACCTTTGGAGACGTGCAGCAGTTGTTTTCCACGAATACAGAATGCAACAACCCTTGTATACCCGACTGTGAAGCCAATCATCAAATGCACCTGTCCGTACATTTTGCCACGCCACCTGTGATATAATCCTGTTGTTGACTTCTTGCTGCGACAGACAATCAGTGACATGGTTCTTTTAACAAATAAATCACCAAAGTGTAAAAGAAACTCACTAGATTGATATACTGAGTTAAGAAAGTAAACCCAAGTCAAGAAAAAAAAAAAATTCCATATTAAATGCCAAGTCTGTATATATATATATATATATATATATATATATATATATATATATATATATATATATATATATATATATATATATATATATATATAAAAACCACCTTTAGAGGCCATTTTTCCCCGCAAAGCGGGGGTTGGCCTTTTTCGGGGACCGTGGTTGTTGTTTTTCGGTCCCCTTTTTGAAGCAATGTTTTACGGCCGGATGCCCTTCCTGCCGCCAACCCTTTTTGTCGCCTTTTACGACAAACAGGGAATTACCAGTGAACTGGTACTCAATTAGCTGAACTCGGAAGGATGATAGGCTGAGTCAACCCCCCTGGCGTTAATTCAGCGATCGACCGGGATTCGAACCCAGGATCCTGGGATCCTTAGCCGGTAGCCCAACACCAGGGTTCTTTCCTGGTTAAACACAGGGCAGGCTATATATATATATATATATATATATATATATATATATATATATATATATATATATATATATATCTATATATCTATATATCTATATATCTATATATCTATATATCTATATATCTATATATCTATATATCTATATATCTATATATCTATATATCTATATATCTATATATCTATATACATATATACATATATATATATATATATATATGTATATATATATATATACATACACACATACACACATACACACATACACATATACACACATACACACATACACACACGGATCTCGGGGGTCGGGGCTCCCCTTATCAAGGGGGGATTGATCCCCTTGTCCTTTAAGCTGGCTGCCCCAAGTCCTGGAGCTATAACGTCACTTCTAGTCAGCGCCGAATATGGTGGTAGGCCGAATTGTTCCTATTACCTAATTACCAGCGCCTTCCGGGAAATGAGCCCCGCCCGAGCCGCGGCGTTAGTGGACACGCTGAGCGAAGCGAGCCGCGACTCAGGCCGTTAACAATGACTAACCCGATTCTGAGCGGTGCCTAATCGTGCCACAGGTACTCAATTGAAAGAAAGGACGGATACGATCGGATTAGGGAAAACCAAGAAAGAACAAGGTAATTTATTTACAAACCAAAAAGAAGAAGAAAGGAAAGAATGTACAGGAAGAAGGAGAAGAAGGAGAAGAAGCAGGACACGGGCAGGCTTAACTACACAGTCTTAACTTACGATCCCAGACAAACATACGCACTCACATGGGGATTGTAGCTGGTAGGGTGGAAGGTCCAGGTAGGTGGTCCAGGCTCCAGTCGACTCCGTCCAGGCTCTGGTCCCGCGGGCGAAACCCGGCAGGCAGCTCTGCGTATGGTGGAACGCGAGCGGACCTTACATATGGTGGGGGGGAAGGCTGGTGTCCTTCAGCGTACTTAATGAATGGCTCTGCCAAACGCACCCTCTCCAAGGTTCTCTTATAACGTCAGCGAGTGAGTCCTTTCGCAATGTGCGCTCCGTATGAGGCTTTCGCAATGCACTCCGCTCTCTCTCTCATCAAGTCCACCAAAACCAGAAGTCCGTGCAAGTCCTTTGCGCAAGAATTCCCCGAAAGAAGTCCGTTTGCCAGCGTGTGCAGTCCTCCAGTGGAAGTCCGTAAAAGGGCTTTGCGCTCGCGCTTTTATAACGCGAGCCAAGATCACTCTGTGCTCCACAAAGGCCATGCCCGTCGGTGATCTTCCCTCAGCCCTGGTTGGCTGGTGGGGGCTTACCGGCCACGCCTTTGACGGCTAGTTGACGGGCCACACCTTGTTCTTGGCGTCCCGCCCCTCTTTCCTCGGGCCGACCGCATGGTTAATGGCGGCTGTTGTGGATTTTCTTGAATTAATTTAGTCTTTAAATTAAATTGACAAGACTCAAGAGAATTAAATGTCCACATTCGTCTCAGAAGACAATCAAAGATTTTAATGACACATGGGAATCCTCAATTCACTGATAAATCAATTCAATGACACAAAAACGAATATCACCACACTGGCTCAGAACACCACATTCAACACTACATTTAATACATCACAAGTGAACCAAGAACTCCTCGATGTTGCCGTGAAATGGCTCTCTTATAGTCAAAGATCAAAGAGAGAGGTCAGGTAAGGTTCAATGGAGATAACAGGCAGTTTGTGTCTTCAATCCTTGGGTCAGCCTTTTTCTTTCTTCATATGCAACTCTCCCAGCCATAAAATGTCAAGTCATGGAGAAAACAGAGATTTCTAACATCTTACAAAATAAACAAAGCCTTCTGTTTCGAATAGATAATATGCCTTCGTGTGACTGAGGAGATCGGGTTTTCTCAATCTCTAAGAGAAAAACAGGGTCGGATAAAGTGCGAATATACATCATTCTTACGTATTTTCAATGGCAAAGTCGAGGCTCAGGTAAATCTACTTGATTTACACCAGTTACGTACACAAATTAATTTTCTTCTTCTACACGGCGCTTGAGCGAGCGCCAAGGCAGCGAACGCTGCTGGCAAGGCGCGTAACGGCGGCGCTTGGAGAGGGAGGTCGCAAAATGGACGGAATGGATTGGGACCTACTCCTTATTTGATTGATGCAATGCAGATTCAACTATTGGAAACACGGCCTTAACTAAAACACATAATAATGAAATAACTGGAATTTCTAAGGTGGCCTACGTGTTGCTGTGGACTAACTAGGGGTGCAACCTTTAATGTCATATTTACAAGTTATTTATTTACAAAATTGTGGGTTCTAAAACCGCAACAATATATATATATATATATATATATATATATATATATATATATATATATATATATATATATATATATATATAGATATATATAGATATATATAGATATATATAGATATATATAGATATATTATACCTCATACGAAAATACACCAATTCTAGGGGAATTAACCCATCCGTAATTGTGTGGGAATTGTCCAGTAGGTAAGGACGGGTTCTTCTTTAGTGAGTAATACAACTTTGTAACAGAAGGTCGTTTTGATTATCTGTAAAATTAATGCAATTAGAGTTCCTTCTGAAATGCTGGGGAAAAATAAAAACCATTGTGATTGTATGTCGTAATTTGGAATTGAGACCCAGTGAGTTTTTCACTGAGAGATCTGGGTTGTAAGCATGATTTTCAGGTAGAAACAGCATCTGTTCACTTTCTGCTGCTAATCAGCATAATCGATTGTATTGTTGATTTGTTAGTGGTGGATGGTGTGATAATGTGTTTGCAGCATCAACACGATTCTGGGCTACTTACCCAAGCAGCGCCGAACGGGGTTATTTTCAGCGACACAGACCCAGGAGGTGGAGGAGCTGGTCAGGGCAGGTCTCAGAAATCCCGTTCACATCTCTGTCCGTGAGAAAGGACAGGCTGCAGACTCCACCCGTCGAACCCCGGCACTTCTCGACAACTACTACATGGTACTGGTACTCTCCAGTGTTGGTATTGTCATGTATTTCTACTACAATATACAAATCACAAAATATCATATCAACAAACCATGATGTAAAACCAAGTTTGCATGGTCTATGAATTGTAACGTCAAACTATTCTTTGTCTGTCATTTGTAAAAGTGGGGAAAAAAAATTAGCCTTTGTAAAAAATTATTTTGAGGTCCAAATTATTGCTTTCTTGCTCATGCCTCATGGAAATGCAACTTTAATGTGCTTATTAATATTGATTACTGTATTTTTAGTGACTATTAAAGCTATGTTAATGCCTGAAAATGAAGCTTATTTTCTTTCTCAATTAATCCAGCCACAAACTATTCTGAGGAATGTAGTTCCATGTTCAAAATTTGTTTTTTTTCTAAACTGTACCAGTTGACAGGGTGGCCTCGAGGTACGCACACTCACCTCTAAGCCGTTTAGTCTGGGTTTGAATCCCGACCCAGCTATAAACCGTCATTCCGGTGTGTGACAGGCAGGGTGATTCATCAATGTGTGTGCCGTCCCTCAGATGGACGTTGAACTTGGCGTCCCTTTTGCCGGTATTAATTGGTGGACGTTAAAGATCCCACGGTGTCCTTCGCGAAGAGTAGGCGAGCTATCGCCGACACAATGACCAAATTTCAAATTCCTGCCCTAACTTAGTCGAGCGTCAGGCCTGACTTGCCGGCTCATGAAAGACTTGGGCCAAACCTTCCCTGGAAGTAGAAGAGATTCCTCCACTCCATATAAGCAACTTGCTGGTCCTAGTTGAGATTGGGGAGTGAATCATGGTGCTTCGAGAGATTAACTAATTGCCATTAAGGAAAATTGTGGAAAAACGTTTTTGATTTGAACTTAAGTGTCTCATTTATGGAGGAAAGCACACATATAAAGGGTGTATCATGATGTTCAAACTTTTATGTGGGTCTGCAGGTGTGCAAGGCTGAGGATAAATTCAATCAATTGGTTGCCTTCCTTAAAGCACGTCAAAATGAAAAGCATTTGGTGTTTTTCAGGTATGAGATCACCATTACAGTTATGAGTTAGACTGCTGTTGCTGATTCCTTTCTTAGCAATCATTTCGCTGCTGTGACCGACGGGAAATTTGCGCCGGTTAATACTCTGAGGGACAACTTAGGTATTTTTTTCTGCATGTCGAGAAAGAAAATAGCATTCAACATAATAGAGGACTATTCTCAAAGAAACATCGAGTATAGGATAAGGAAAATACTGTCGTTGTTGAGGTCGGAAGGCATTGAGGTCCATTAAAATGTATTTGAGAATTGGAGGATTGCGATTGGGGATCGCTGATTGTTGCTGGTATAGCCAACTTGTAATATTAGCCAATTTGTAGCACTTTAAATTCTGCCTAACAATGAAAACAAACTTTTTGTACACCGCTCCTTTGCTATTGCATCTCCAGGCACTGCATGACGTCATCGCTGGGCCCGGCGATGACACGTGCCGAAAGGGAGTTTTCACTCCATTTGTTTTTCTTGTTTGTTTTTGTTTGCTTTTCTTTGTTTTTCTTGTTTGTTTTTCTTTGTTTTGCCTGTTTTTTTTTGTTTTTTTGTTTTCTTGTTTGTTTTTCTTATTTGTTTTTCGTGTTTGTTTTTCTTGTTTGTTTTTCTTGTTTGTTTTTCTTTTGTTTTCTTGTTTTCTTTCTTGTTTTCTTTCTTGTTTGTCCTGGTGATATCACAGCCATGCTTTGATCTAGAAAGTTTAAATTTGAGCACAATATTGAACAAGTTTTGGCAAAAATGGTGTTTTTATTTTTTAATTAATTATTATCGATGTATTAAGTACTTATTTATTTTCTTTCTCATCTGGGCAATATCTCAGGCACCTTTTGAGCTAGGACGCTGATATTGGGCCATGACATTGACCGTGATTTGGCTGTAAGGGGTCTTTTTGCTTTGTTGATTAATCAATGAATTGATTAATTATTTTATTTTTCAATTAACTACTTCATAAATTTTCAAAAAGTTAGATTCAGATGAAACACTTGTGGTTTAGGTATGCTATTAGGCAATTGTTTAAGAAATTAATTATTTAACGTTTTTTTTTTTTTTTTAACCACATCTTTTTTATGCGAAAAACACGTAGCTCATTTGGTTTGGTTAGAATAAAATTTAAAAAACTGGAGAAAAGACTTTTTGGACAGCTGGTTCTTTTTAAATAAATCATTGTTGTTAAACTCATTTTGCTCTTCTTTTCTTTAAGTGCCAACAACTCAAGACATTCCTTATTGAACCTCCCAATTTTGACCAGCACAATAATAACCAGCTCTTTCAACCAGTGCAAGAATAAAAGGCGTTGGCGGAGGAATTATGTTTTTGGGTTGTCCGTCCGACCGTCCGTCCATGATAGGTTTTCGTTATTGCAATAACTTAAAAACGGCTGAAGGGATCCAAGTCAAACTTAGTACAAGTATGTATGATGATGTAAAGATAAACGGATTAGATTATGGGATCAAGAGGTCAAGTGTCAGAGGTCCCATCAGGTAAAAATTATATTACTGCACTAACTTGTGAACCAGTGATGGGATTTTGACCAAACTTAGTGTAAGTATATATTATGATGCAAAGATGAACTGAATAGATTTCGACGTCAGAGGTCGTCA
Source organism: Myxine glutinosa (assembly GCF_964187855.1). Lineage (NCBI taxonomy): Eukaryota > Metazoa > Chordata > Myxini > Myxiniformes > Myxinidae > Myxine > Myxine glutinosa. Next base: position 156,392,451 of record NC_136266.1, read on the forward strand.
GGTAATAATGTGATTCTTGAGAACAGCTGAAGGGATTTAAATTTAGCACAGCTGAAGGGATTTATGCAAGTATGTCAAATGATGTAGTAATGTGGGTGGGGGCATTTCCGTCAACATTGCGATGGCGAAGAGTGCTGTTCTGGTTTTCTTTTTTTTCTTCTCTCGTGGTATTTTTACCACGGGCTTCTGCTCACATGTATATAAATATCTATGTGTAAATAGTGGCATTTTTCAATTTAAAAACGAAATGTTTCCCTAATTATATTTTGGTAAACTTTTGATATTTTGTTGAGGGATGCTGTTGAAACATGATGCAAGTGAAAAAAAAACAAAACACATTGATACAATTGTCTCTGTGGAGATGCTGTGTGCATCTGTGGAGATGCTGTAATATGTGATGCACCACGGGTGTGTGTGTGTGTGTGTGTGTGTGTGTGTGTGTGTGTGTGTGTGTGTGTGTGTGTGTGTGTGTGTGTGTGTGTTATACAGCACTTGTGCATGTGTGGAGTACTTTGGCAAGGCATTAGAAGAATTTCTTCAGTCGACGAAGGTGCTGTTGTTGCATGGGAAAATGAAGCGAAAGCGAAATCGCACCTTCACAACGTTTCGCAAGATGACCAGGTGTGGAAAACTTTGCAAGCCTTGAACCATGCGTATGCATACGGGATGCCCATATACAATGTAAAAATAAATTTAGTAAGAACGATGTGAGTAGCACTATCTTTTTTTTGTTGTTGTTTATTTATTTATTTACTTTTAAAATGGGCAGCCCGTCCCAATGTAGCTTGAAAGTGCAAGGGGTTGATCATAAAGTGATGACTGGCACCACATATACATCAGACTAGATATCCCCACCCCAACGATCATTCATGAACCAGCTACGTTTTTTTCTAATCCCATAGAAATGTGGAAGTTATCCTCAAAATTGATCAAATTCCAGAAGGTTGGAATTTGAACCGTTGATACTTGTGCATTTTAGCTAAATTTGTATTAAGAACTTCCTGAATACAAGTCCAGTATCTTTAAGCTGCTGCTGCTTTATTAAGCTGCTTTATTACTTGGCGGTAAACATTTTTTTTGCAAGTACAGTATGTTGATTGTGTGTGTGTGTGTGTGTGTGTGTGTGTGTGTGTGTGTGTGTGTGTGTGTGTGTGTGTGTGTGTGTGTGTGTGTGTGTGCGTGCGTGCGTGCGTCCGTCCGTCCGTCCCCCCGTCCCCGCTCACTTATACTTGCCTACAAGTTACAATTTGAAACCGATCTTCACGAAACTTCATCAAATGGTAGAGTTCGTGGTCCGACAAAATCCTATTTATTTTTGAGGTCAAAAGGTCAACATAGGCCAAAGGTCAACCACTTTGTTTTGAATTTCTAAAATCCTCAATTTTAATCCGATTGACTTGAAATTTGAATGGGATTTACATATCGGCTAACTCAATTCAACCACCAACTATTTTTGAGATCGGCAAAGGCTAAAGGTCAACAACAATTTCAAATTTCTAAAATCCTCAATTTTCATCCGATTCACTTGAAATTTGATTTGGATTTTCATATCAGCTAACTGAATTCAACCACCAATTATTTGTGAGGTCAAAAGGATGTTCTACTGAGTGCCATTCTGCTTTGTTCTCTTTTGCCAAGTGTCGCCCTATGAGTGATTTTTCATTTGTATGTTTGTACTGTTTGATTTATTTATTTTTGTTTCTTCGGTGAAGCGGGTTGTGTACACAAGCATTTTATAACCGAGTTTGAGTTTGTCTGCCATTGAGCTAATGTATTAAATGTTTGCAGTGGTGTACTGGTGTGCACCGATGTGATGGCACGTGGTGTCGATATTCCTGAAGTGCACTGGGTTCTGCAGTTTGATCCGCCAAGCTGCGCCAAGTGAGCCTTTGCAGGATTGTGCACCATCATTTTCACTTTTCTTCTTGTTGTTTAAGGAGCAGTGGTCCGACCAACATAACCAACCTCATCTAGATTTTATTCATCAATTTGTTTCCTCGTTAATTACATCCTGTTGTGTTGGAGTGTGAGTGCAATGTGTCATGCCTTGCAGGGCATTTGTGCACCGGTGTGGACGTACGGCTCGGATTGGCCATAAAGGCTGCGCATTGATTTTTCTTATGCCCATGGAAGATGCATATGTTCAGTTTTTGGCCAACAACCAGAAGGTAACTTTCTTCAGCACTTATGTGCTTGCATTATTGGAAGCGTTTACTGTAGCAGTGACTGATGTCTATCAACGTTCTTCACTTCTCATGTTATTGGTGGTATGTCAAATGGAGGGCTGGTGGGAAAGCCTCGAGGTATGAGCACTCACATCTGAGCTATCCAGCATGGGTTCATATCTTGGCCCAACTATAAACTGTCACCCTGGTGCCTTTCTTGCAGGGAGATTCATAAATGTGTGCCGTCCTTCGGGTGGACGTTAAAATGGGTGTCCCATCTGCAGGCATTAGTTGGTGGATGTTAAAGATCTATAGCTTCATTAGTAATTATCTGGCAAGCTATCATCTGCATCCTGAACATATTACAAATTCTCGCACCCTCAGCCGAATATCCTTCGTCAGTGGCCACCAATCCAGAATTGTAATTCTACTCAAAGAAACTGCTTCGGCAGAAACTGTCACTGTATAGAACACCGTGCACCCAGTTCCAGCCAGTTCCAGAAGTCAAATGGGCCATATATTCGGTGTGTATGAAAATGAGGTAACTTGGAATCCCCTACTTCTCAAGAAAACCATTTGTGTCGACTTCAACCTTTGACCACAAAATGGAAAATAAAACCATAAGTTGACAAAGTTCGCTTCCAAAGCCAGCCGATGACTAGGCATCTTCAGTCGTACAATGTCCTTCCTTGGCACACCTGAACTTGTATTCACCTACAAGGCCTTAATTCACAGCTTGATGGAGTTCTGCTCTCCCCACTGGGCTGGCTCTCCTCTGCCTGCTTCGTATCTTGCTGAGCTTGACGCCATGAAAAACAAGGCTTTAAGATCATTGGAATCTCCCACGATGAAGCTGAGTCTGTGCCGACCATTCACCATCACAGACAGGTCTGTTGTCTCTGTCTTCTACCGCCTCCTTTCTGGTCTTTCACCCTCTGCTCTTTCTGTGCTTTTTTTTCCTCGAGGATGCTAGATTCCAGCATTGTTTCCTGCCCAGTCCTATTCCTCATCTTCATCAATGATCTCCCGCACTCTGTCTGGAAAAATCATCTTTATCAATGCCAATGTGAAGAACACTGATGTTTATGGTTCACGCTATGGGTGCTGTACAACTAACTATCTGTTGGCTTTACATGATATTTTTGCAATGATTCCAATGCAACGTTTCATCCTCCCTTTCCTTCAGTGTCCACTGCAGGAGATGGACATACAAACAGAGGTGCCAGATGTTTTGCCACGACTACGTGCTGTGGCACTTGCTGATCGTGCCATGTTGGACAAAAGCCTCCGTGCCTTTGTGTCTTTCATACAAGCATACAACAAGCATGAATGCAGCCTGCTCTTCCGCATCAAAGGTAAACGTTTTGTATCCAGCTCCTCCATCCTTCTACCTTTAAGGTTAAAACCTCTTGTCTGTTGGTGCTCTGTGACATGCCCTGCTTTTTTTTTTTTTTTTTTTTTTTTTTGTATAAAAGATCGAGGCTCGTGAAAGAGCAAACATTTATCACACAGAAAGACAAACCGACAAACCGACACATAACCGACAAACCGACACATAGAACAAATAACATCGGGAGCGGTAGACAAGATGGGGAGAGAGGGGGAAGGACACAAACACAACACAACACAACACAACACAACACAACATTTTAGAGCAAGAACCGAGAGACATGGAGACATCGAGAGATCTGTGGGAGGGAGAGGGCTTTGGGGGGGAGGCATGGGAAAGGGGGTGGGAGAGGCATAAAACATATGGACACTGCCAGGACTACCAGGAAAGAAGTTGGAATTACAAACAAGGTGGATCTGGGGTGAATTAGTGGGGGTAGAAAAGATCAAGGTTTTGGATGGGGGAAGATAAGAGATGGTGGTGAACAGCTGTTTTAAAGACCTGGAGGGAGGAGTGGGATTGAAGGGAGTGTGGGAGTTTGTTCCAGAGGCGGGAGAAAAGAGGAATGAAGGAGTGAAGGTGAGCAGAGAGCCGAGATTTCGGCAGTTTAACCATCAGAGGATTGCTGGCAGATCTTGTGCGACCTGTAGGAATATTTGGGGGACAGAGCACAGAGAGAGCTGGGGGAGCAAGGCCGGAGAGGAGTCGGTAGAAGACGGAAAGACCACCAACCTGCCTGCGGTGAGTGAGTGAGAGGCCCTTGGAGTTAGCTTCATCACGGGAGATTCCAATGATTCTGAATGCTTTGCTTTCAACAGCGTGAAGACGAGCTAGGTGTGAGGCAGGAGCACCAGCCCAGAGGGGAGAGCAGTATTCCATTGAGCTGCGGATGAAAGCCTTGTACGTGGTGAGGAGCTCAGGTGTGCCAAGGAAGGACTTCGCACGACGGAGGATGCCCAGTCGGCGACTGGCTTTGCAGGCCAGCTTGGAAATGTGGTTTTCCCAAGAAAGATCATGGCAGATAGTGAGACCCAAAAGCTGCAGCGACAGAACGTCTTGGAGAGGATTGTTGAGAAAGTAGATGGGAGGGTTGTCCAGTCGATCTTTTCGGAGAGACATAGTAAGAGTGTGAGATTTGTCAGGATTGAAAGACATGTTCCACTTGTTTGACCAGTCTGTGATTTTGTCCAGGTCTTCAGAGAGTGAGGAGGCTGCAGACTGCCGATCTGAGGGAAGAGGAATGGAGCGGCAGAGAGTGGAGTCATCAGCAAAGAGATAGAGAGGATTTTCCAGAGAGTCAGAGAGATCATTGATAAAGACCAGAAAAAGCACAGGGCCCAGCACACTGCCTTGGGGAACTCCAGCCTGAACAGGAAGGGGAGATGAGAGAAATCCATTCAGGGCCACACGTTGACTACGACCAGAGAGGAAGTCCGCAAGCCATGCATGGAGATTTCCATGGATACCATAGGAGTAGAGTTTGGTGAGCAGAGCTGGGTGCCAGACCGTATCGAAGGCACGTGATATGTCGAGGGAGACAGCTCTGATTTCCTGTTTGGCATTGAGGACCTCCATCCATTGTTGAGACAGGAGAAGCAGCATGTCCAGAGTAGAGTGACCTGGTCTGAATCCAAATTGATGATCAGAGATCAAGCCATTGGAGAAGAGGAAATATTTCATATCCGAAGCAATGATGGATTCCATGACTTTGCTGATAATTGGGAGCAGGCTGATTGGTCTGTAGTTAAAAGGATCTGTTTTTGCACCTTTTTTGTGTAAAGCGGTAATGTTTGCTGATTTCCAGGATGCTGGCAGATGACCTTGAGCAAAAGATAGGGTGAAAAGAACAGAGAGAGGGTGAGATAGAGCGGCAGAGCAGGATTTTAGGACCCGTGGGCTGATGCCGTCTGGTCCAGTTGCAGAATCAGAGTCGAGGTTAGACAAAAACTCCTCCACCTTGTCAGGAGAGAAGGACACAGAGTCCAGGAGCAGTTGGGTTCGACTGGGAAAGGTGGGAACAGAGAGAGATGGGTTTGGGACTAAAGATTTTGAGGCAAACACAGAGTTGAGGCATTCGGCTTTGTCACGTGCGATGTCAACTGTGTGGCCATTTGAGGTAAGGGAGGGGATGGAGGGGGAACAAACACCAGAAACGGATTTGACCAGACGCCACCAGGATTTGGAGGAAGGAGACAGGTTTGAGAGTTCGTTCTTGAGTGAGGAGAGATAGTGCTTCCTGGCACTCCTGAGGGTAGACACACACTTGTTCCGAGCTTGGTGGAAGGAACTGAGATTGCCTTCAGTTGGATTAGCCTTCCAAGAGGCAAAGGCAAGTTGTTTCAGGGCAACTGCCTCACCACAAGATTCGGTGTACCATGGACGGGAGGAAGGGTAAGACAACTGAAGACGAGATGGGATAAATCTGTGCATGAGAGAGATCAGTTTGCTTTGGAAGAATTCCCAGGAAGAATTGATGTCAGAGGCAGTGGAGATGGGAGACCAATCCAGACGATTGATGGCTGCTTGAAGCCCGTCCCAGTCGGCCTGAGTGAAATGCCAGACTCTTCGACGCTGAGGAGGCTCTCTGAGAATGGCCAGAGAGATGTCCACTTTGACAAGCACATGATCAGAAGAACCGATTGGAGCAGAAGAAGAGCAGTAGACATTAGCAGGGAAGTTTGTCATAACCAAATCTAGAAGAGAAGAAACTCCATTGGCTGAGATCCGGGTCGGGAAATTGACAGATTGTGTCAATCCCAGTGAGTCACAGAAGTCCTTTGCTGAGGTTCCATGACTGGTGAGAGAGGAACCCACACCCAACCAGGTGGCATGATGACAGTTGAAGTCACCACATATGAGGAAGAGAGAGTTGGGATGAGTGGATAGAAGTTGGTCCATGTTGTCAGAGAGTGAAATGTAAATTGAGTCATCACTGTTTGGGGGACGGTACAGAACACATATGAACAAAAGGTGGGAGCGGAGAGGAACCCGTAGCCAGAGGTACTCCTGGGGGTGAGGAGGAGAGAGGGCAGTGCAAGGAGAATGAGGAAGAGAGTTTTTGATAAAGATAGCCACCCCACCACCAGGACGAGGCTCAGGTCTATCATACCGGAAGAGGGAGTAACCAGGAAGAGATATTGAGGAATCAGAGACATCTTGAAGGAGGAAAGTCTCTGTTAAGCAGATCAAGTCTGGATTGTCAGAAGCAACCTGTATGGAGAGATCAGTCAGGTTTGAGCGAAGGCCCCGGATGTTTGAGGTCCATACCGTTAAAGAAGAGAGAGGGGGAGCATCGGGTACAGGACAGGGGAGGGGAGGAGTAGGGTAAGATGAAGGATGAGAGGGGGAGGTAGGGAGAGCAGTTGATAGTGTGTCAGAGATTACAGAAGAGTTCCAAAAAAGGGAAGGATGAGGAGGATGAAAGGTTTGGTGGTGAAGGGATGAGGCAGAGTGAGGGGTTGTTTGAGGGGGGGCATGGGACAGTAGAAGGTTGGGGGGGGTGGAGGCATGAGATAGAAGGGAGACGAGGTGGGGAGGAGGCAACTTTGAGAAGGGGGGAGGAGGGAGAATTTGAGAGGAATGGTATGGGGGGAGATTTGAATGGGAGGAGTTGGGGGGGAGTTTTGAAGGGGAGGAGTGAGGCGGGAGTTTAGGAGGGGAGGGGCAAGGGGGAAGTTTAAGAGGGGAGGGGCAAGGGGGGAGTCTAGTAGTGGAGGGGCAAGGGGGGGAGTTTAGGAGTGTAGGGGCAAGGGGGGGGATTTGGAGGGGAGGGGCAAGGGAGGAGTTTATGAGGGGAAGGGCAAGGGGGGAGTTCAGGAGTGGAGGGGCAAGGGGGGGGATTTGGAGGGGAGGGGCAAGGGGGGAGTTCAGGAGTGGAGGGGCAAGGGGGGAGTTTAAGAGTGGAGGGGAAAGGGGGTAGTTTAGGAGTGTAGGTACAAGGGGGGGGATTTGGAGGGGAGGGGCAAGAGGGGAGTTTAGAAAGTGGATGATTAATGAAAGACGAACATTGATAACAAATTGGGTTTGTTGTGATTTTCAAGTTAGCAATAACATGTGACATGTGAAAATATAACATGTGTTGCTGTTACAACATGTGAAAATCCAATGCAATATAATCTCGTTGAAACAATGCATTGGCTGTAGCAAATACCTGGACTGATTGTTGTGTCAAAATTTTGCGATTGCCGGGGTTCTTGGCATAAATAAAGAATAAAACTTTTCTTTGAAGGCATAGCTTGCACTCCACAAATTTTAAGTGTGCCTTCTGCCGTGGAATCACCAAAAATATAATGTCTTTTTAATGCATCCACCCTCTTCACTCCCACAATCCTCCTGACCCTGTTGTTCTTGCAAACTTGCGGCCTCTGTTGTCTCTATCAGTGCCTCCCTCTCCAGACCGTAAAGATGGGCCGGCACATGACATCAGAACCTTTCCTTTCAATCTCCTTGACATCTTTCTGTCTGCCATCCACCTTCATCCATGCATTCACACCCACCTGAATCCTCCTCTGCACCTCTGCCTCTCATGTACCATCCCCAGTCACTGTTACCCCCCACACCCCCAGATACTCGAACCTATTTCCCTGTCTGATCTCCTGCCCCTCTGATCTGATATTCATTTATTTTCTGTGCTGCCCAACCCACATCACCTCAGTCTTCTCCATTCTCATTTTCAGCTCGTATTTCTCAAATGCTTCCTTACACTCCCCTCGTACTTCATCCTACTCTCCACCACCACAGCTAGATCATCTGCATACAACATCCTCCCCAGAATACCTTTCATGTTCATTGTTCACCTTCCTGATTACCAGCTCCATCACAATGATAAACAGGAGTGGGCTGAGAGCGCTTCCCTGCCTCAAACCAATGTTCACACTGACATCCTCCAACATCCCAGGGCCAACCAAAACTCTTCCTTTTGTTCCCTTGTGCATCCCTTCCACCAACCTCACTTCTGCTTCTGGCATTCCCATCCACCTCAGTGTTTCCATCACCACCCCTCTTGGGACAGTGCCATAGGCCTTCTCCAGATCCACAAATCCAAATGGCATTTCGCTTTGCACCTCCAACCTCTTCTCCACCAGCTGTCTCAGCATGCTGAAATACTCAGTTTGAACACACATCATTTTATTCTCCAGCATGATTCTCCAGCCTGGTGTTGGCTTAGCGGTTAGGGTGCCGGCTTGGCACCCTAGGATCCTGGGTTCGAATCCCGGTCGATCGCTGAATTAACGCCAGGGGGGTTGACTCAGCCTGTCATCCTTCCGAGGTCGGCAAATTTGAGTACCAGCTTGCTGGGATGAATGATCATGGTGAGTACCCCGAATTAGAATAGGTACACCGTATCCCTGCGCATCGTAAGAGCGTGACTAAGGGTTGGCATCAGGAAGGGCATCCGGCCATAAAAACATTGCCTCAAACAGGGAACCATGATTGTCATGGGGCCCGCAAGGCTAACCCCCGCTCTAGCGGGGAAAATGGCCTTAAAACGATCATTCATTCATTCATTCATTCATTCATGATAAATTTTGGTGACGTCCCAATGCTCACACGGATTCTTACCTTAAGCCACTCATAAATTTGGATTTCATTTTCTCTGCAATCTAGTGTGCCATGATGAACCAAGGAACACCTAAATGTTAAAAATCTCCATTGTGTTAATAATAATTGTGTGTAATTGTTATAAGTTTTGTAGCAACATAACAAAACTGGACATGCTTCTAGACTTCTGAAGGATATCTAGTTTTCCCCATTAGGTGATCTGTTTTTAATTAAGCCATATATGTATTTCATGACTAGGCTCATGTCTGTTTTGGGGGTTTCTCAATGCTTTGTCTATAGACCTAGACTTTGGTGGACTTGCAAGGGGTTTTGCACTGCTACGCCTGCCATGGATGCCCGAGCTACGCGGTCGGCCAGTGCCCGACTTTGAGCCAGAAACTATGGACTTGAATACCATCAAATACAGGGACAAGCACCGAGAACGACAACGACAGGATCAGCTTTCTGAGCATGCACGAAAAGGTACGACACCGTGTTGTAATACCTCCATTTTATCTTTAGCCATGGTTAACTGGGCTCTTAACAAGCTATATATTGGATTTGTCTTTGTATTATTGGGGAGCTGCATTTTTTGATACCCTTTCATCTTTTTACCTTTACATTCAATTCTTTCTACCTCTCCTTCCACCACAATTCCATGCCTTTCTTTTTTTTTTCTCGATTTTAACCCCACCCTTTTCCCTTCTTCCTTTCTAACTCCTCTAATTTCACTTGCTGTATGACTTGTAGTCAGGCTGTTGAATTTTTTGGGTAATTGCTGATTTTGCTTTTTTAAAAGTGAGTGACGGTGGTCATTTAAATTCATGTTACTTAAGAAAATGTAATGCACGTCGTCGGCAAGTGTTGAATTGCTTTTCCCTCTCCAAATAAAATGAAAGGTAGTACAAGAGGTTCAAAATTAACTGAGCCAAATTATTTTTGCAGAAGGTGCCATCATGTCCCTCACTGTTTGTACACGAGGCGTGTTGATTGACTATTTAACCGATGCAGGGATTAAATTGACTATTTAATTGACTATTTTACCTGTGACTTGAGGTGGATAGCTGAGGCAAATTTGACACGTCATTTAAAGGGTACGCACAATTAAATTAAAACATTAAAATGTACGCACATTAAAATGCATGTTGTTGTTGTTGTTTGTTTGTATTTAAAGGGTACGCACAGTATTCACACCCTTTCACTTCTTTCACATTTTGTTGTGTTACAGCCTGAATTTAAAATGGATTAAAATTGGACCAAATCTTAATTGGTCTTCACCACCTTGTGGTATACATGCCTGCCGGACTTGACTTTTGGGTCTTTTTGGTCCTTTTGTGTCCTCTGGGTCTTTAGGGGTCTTTGGGGTCTTAAGGATATTAGGGGTCTTAAATTAAAGGGTCTTCAAAGGTCGAAAGAGTTAAAAGGTACGTAATTAATTAATAGATGTATGTAATTAATAGACAAAAAAGTATGGCACACAAACAACTTATCCATTTATAGTAGAAAGGTGTGTTTCTTTCTAAATCATGTCCAATCAATAGAATTGGTCACAGGTGGACTCCAATGAAGTTGTAGAGACATCTCAAGGATGATCAAAGGAAATTGGATGCACCAGAGCTCAATTTGGAGTGTCATAGCAAAGGGGTTGAATACTTATTCACTCAAGATATTTCAGCTTTTCATTTTTTATTATTTTGTAAAAATTTTGAGAGAAAAAAAATTCCACTTTGACATTATGGGGTAGATCATTGGCAAAAAATCCCAATTTGATCCATTTAAAATTCAGGCTGTAACACAACAAATGTCAAGGGGTGTGAATACTTTCTGAGGGCACTTTATGACAGCTTGCAGGTAGAAACATGGAATAGGAACCTTGTGATTTATAAATAATAGAATACAAGATCTGTCGCTTCATTGACGGAAATACCAATCATTGCTGTGATAGCTAATCTATGGGGGAAGAAAAAAATGAAGGATTCCTGGGAGATCTCCGTGCAGGGATAACCAACTAACCAACTTGTTGGCATTTGCAGTTTTGACACGCGTGTCCTTGTACCCATGAAAAAAAAAACAAAAAAAAAATTTTTGGGGATCACAAACACGACCGAGAGTTACCCAAATCCACCGTAGTTGGATTTATTGAAATCAGTACTCAAGTTATAACATGACAAACAGACAGACACGGCTTCTTTTATAATATAGATACAGGACAGAATTATTATTATTAGGTTTACTCTCCATGAAATGGAGAGAAACCTATTATATTACTGCTAGAGTTTTTCTTATTATTATTCTTCCGCCCTATTTTGCACCTCCGAAAAGTTCATAATTAATGTTCTCAGCAACCGCTGGTCGGATTGACATGAAATTTTCATCAAATGATCGTCTCGTCTCCTAGAATTTTTTCATGCTAATTATGACATCATAAGTCACGTGGTGTGGGCGCCATCTTGTAAAACAAATTCAACTTTTCCCCTCTGTATCTCCGCAACGGCTCAATGGAAAAATTTGAGGAATG
>NC_136266.1:156409064-156495085 GCF_964187855.1 Myxine glutinosa
TGATTTGGCAGCCATATTAGCTTGAAAGCCTATATTAAAAAAAAAAAAACCCTTCTCCGAAAGCGCTTCACTGATCGATGTGAATTAAACCTGTCATGTCTGGTAAGAATATGATATTAAGAACAGCTGAAGGGATTTAAATCAAATGTGTTTATTTTTCGGATGGTCAACAAGGGCATCTACCCGTTGTCACCGGCAGGGACTATGTGGAGGCATATTGGCGATGCAGTCGAATTGCTTTAGTTATTATTTTATTTTTAGTAAAATATTTTAATTATAATATAATAAATAATACGAATAAATTGTACAGGGTGGCGTGAAAGTCACTTTATTCCTCCTCAGTAAAGCATTCGTTCTTAAGTATTAAAAAGCTCTTTTCATACACAGGTTTCAATGTGTACTATGTACAGGGTGTCTCAAAATACATGGAACCCATGTCATTTCAAGTGTGTCTAAGGCGCAAAGGTGGTCATTTGGAACATGTGCTCTAATAAATGTATCCTTTGAGCTACAGACCTCAAATCTTCAGTTTTTTAATTGTTATCATATCAGCTTTCAGGAAATGTAATCTTTTTTGGAGTTTCTTGTCTGAGTAATAAATTATTATCATGTTAATGGGTTCCATCTATTTTGAGACACCCTGTACTTACAATAATTAATCAGTCATTGTATCTATAATGCACTCCATGATTCTCCTTGCAGCACTGAATTAGTTGACAAATCGTCTTCGACATCTTATGTAGCATTTATAGAGTCACCAATGTGAAAGAGGCCACGACTGCAGTACTTGATTCATCAATTATCCTGTACTACAGACCTGGCATTTAATATGGAATTTTTTTTCTTTCTTGACTTGGGTTTATTTACTTAACTCAGTATATCAATCTGGTGAGTTTCTTTTACACTTTGGTGATTTATTTGTTAAAAGAACCATGTCACTGATTGTCTGTCGCAGCAAGAAGTCAACAACAGGATTATATCACAGGTGGCGTGGCAAAATGTACGGACAGGTGCATTTGACGATTGGCTTCACAGTCGGGTATACAAGGGTTGTTGCGTTCTGTATTAGTGGAAAACAACTGCTGCACGTCTCCACAAGTTATTGCCGCTTCCTCTGGAGATGGTCCGTCAACCCGACAATGCTGTCTGTCATGGAGTGGTGGCTTTATGAAATTACGGCATGAAAGAGCGTGCTATTGCTCGGCAGTATGGCATCACTCAAGGTCAGGTGTCAAAGATCCTGAAACGAAATGCTCAGAGGGGTGTCCCTACTCCAATACCGAGGCCAGGACGTCCCCGCAGAACCACAAGGAGGGATGATCGCCAGCTGCACCGGTTAGTCCGCAATGGCCGTACGAAGTCAGCTAATCGGCTTAGGGCTGAGGGGCAGCAACTGACAAATGTGCCTGTATCCAGAAGGCTAGTCAACCAACGACTGGTTCAAGCAGGCTATCGTGCCAGGCGTCCTCTGAGAAAGCCACGCCTGACCAGACAACACCGCCAGCGCCGATTGCAGTGGGCCAGAGAGCACCGTCAATGGCAGCCAGGACACTGGAATCATGTGATCTTCAGTGACGAGTCTAGATTTCTGGTCTATCTTCAAGATGGCCATGTCCGAGTGCGCAGACAAGTGCATGAAGCCTACAACAAAGATTGTATCGTGCCAAGAGTCTAAGCTGGAGGTGGTGGGGTGACCGTTTGGGCTGCTTTTCATGCAGGGGGCAAAACTGACCTGGTTGTTCTGAATGGAAACCTGGACCAGTTCAAGTACAGGGCCATTCTGGAAGAAACATTGCTTCCATTTGCTCGTGCAGCCTTTTGAGGAAACTTTGTCTTCCAAGATGACAATGCATGGCCTCATCGTGCTCGCATGATCCATCACTTTCTTGCTGACCGTGGTGTAGAGCATATGGAGTGGCCTGCCATGTCCCCGGATATGAATCCGATAGAGAACTTGTGGGCAGAATTAACGCGTCAAATCGACCACTTGGACCAGCAGCCGACCTCTGTGCGTGAATTGCAGCAGGCTATTGTCACTGCATGGCAAGCGATTCCTGTCCAAACCTTGGCAAATCTCGTGAACAGCATGCCTCAACGTGTACGTGCTCTCCTGAATCCTCATGGGGGTTACACGAAGTACTGAACTGTAATTTTACTGTCGGTAATCCCAGTCGTAATTTAACTTTTGTTTTTGTTAAAAAAAATTTTTGGCTAATGTGCAAAATAAAGAGATACTCCTGGAAAACGTAAAGAAGTTTAACACAGTACTGTCCATGAATTGAGTTCGATATCAGTTTACATCACTTTCAAGGATCAATTTATTTGTTTCGAAATGTCAAATGTGGTTTTTGTTTCTTTTAAAGGTCACATTAACAAAATCTAGAATAATTTCAACATAATTCCAATGAACTTTTGGTTCTAAGACATCTTGAAAAGTAAGTTCACCCCCACAAAAAAAATATTCCATATTAAATGCCAAGTCTGTAGTTTGTTGACACTTTCTGCCTGGTGAAGCCCACAAAGGGTTAGCTGGAGTCATTAGATCTTGACCTGTGGTGGCCACGGCAGAGGAACTGGTGACGTTGGTGATCCACATCCAATCCATCTTTGAGGGATCGTTTCATTGAGATAGTCCCGAACATGCAACGCAAAATGGATGCGTCCATCTGCCACGAGCCACGAGCACTTACCTTCACGGGTCCACCGGCAGTCTTCGAACCTGGATAATCAATTCCAAGCCGACATAGGGTTAAAATGTACAAAAATACCAGCTTCATTGAAGAATGCCGGTAACGAATTAAAACACGACAAAAACTATGATTCCTAAACGGGACGTCCCCACACCTCGTATACAACACAAAGGGGATAAATAAATGAAAGTAAATGTGTCGGTGTGTACTCAGCTGCGAGCGGCCTCTGAACACCGTCTGGAATCGTCAAAACCCCCGCGTCCTTGGTGGAAACAGCACGTTTTGCCGTGCAGCTCGCGAGCGGGAACCAGGCCTCTGTGCGCAGCGAGCAGGCCGCGCCCGTCCACTTGTCTCGCTCCACACAACACCGCGGCCTCTCCGGTTCACTCAGCAAGGCCCTCAGCCATCATGAAGCCACGGCCAAGCCCACCAGAGTCCACGAGCCGCGACCGCCTTTCCTCACGATCGTCGAAACCCCAAGTTAGGGATATAAAATGCCGACTGCACAACACCAATGTCCCACGCAAGAGAGAGCAAAAATGCCACCCTTCACTATGAACTCCCGGGTGTAAGGGATAGAAAATGTTGGAACAACGTCTTGTCTTCAAGGCTCTGACTTCATGCCATGACGTCTCCGTGTCCACTCCTATCAGCGAGTGCCATCTTAGCAGTCCTTGCTTGAACCAAATTCTGGACCAATCACTGCGCATTGGGGCGTGGCCTTACGGACCTCTTGTGCCTGTGTGCTCACCAGGTCGGTGGTATCAGCGGTAGTTTTCCATGTCCTGCTTCTGGTTGGTTTTTATTTAGTGTTATAAATGTGTGATTTCTTAGCTTTGTGTGTGTGCTGCTGGTGTCATAAGGAACAGAGGAAGAATAACAGAGGCCATTACATACAGGGGATTAATTACCCATAATCCCTAACTAATTAACATAACCCCACCCCTCATGGGGAAAAAGATATGCGCTTACACGACATCCGGTCTAAACAAATTTCTTACTTATGATACAATGGGTTTCTTCTTCTTCACGACAGTCGGAGCACACTACCTATTCAATTCTACCTGGACTAAGGTATTGCCTACCCCCCACAAACGTAACTATATATATATATATATATATATATATATATATATATATATATATATATATATATATATATATATATATATATATATATATATATATAAAACACAGTTTGTGTGTGTGTTACCTATAGACTCCTAAACGGAGAGGCTCACGCACTTGATTTTTGGCATAGACATGGCCATTGGGCCTGGGAAGGAAATGGCCCACCTAAAAATGACCTCCGATGACGAGATCCATATTTTTTTTCTTCATATTTAACTTAGCGCATTTCAGCGAGGACCATTATGTACTGAATCTCAGCCTGTGCCAGAGCAGCTCGCTGATTCGCCCAGAGCGATCACGTGATGTTCCATCCTCACCGCCAGACTCGCTCATGTACTTGATTTTTGGCATAGACATGGCCAATGGGCCTGGGAAGAACATGGCCTACCTAAAAATGACCTCCGATGACGAGATCCATATTTTTTATTCATATTTAACTTAGCGCATTTCAGCGAGGAACATTATACACTGAATCTCAGCCTGTGCCAGAGCAGCTCGCTGATTCGCTCAGAGCAATCACGTGATGTTCCATCCTCGCCGCCGGACTCGCACCATATATCACGGTGTAATTTGTGCAAGGCTTTTGTCCGAGTGAGCTTCAGTCGAGAGGGCGAATGTACGGGTTGGGAATGTACGGGTCTCCCTTCCCCCACCCGGCAACGCCGGTACTGGAGGGCATAATAGGATCGGTGAGTCTCCGAAATCCGCTTCGTGCTGTTGTCGTGAAGATGCAGGACGATGTCGTGATTGTTGTACTGCTCTCCTACCATGATAACTGCAACGTCATTGTTGACTGGCCCTCCCCTTCCCCCTACCCCCGTTCCCCTCCCCTCCCCCGCCAGGCAACGCGGGGTACTTCTGCTAGTATATATATATATGGCCTGAACAAGTTGGCAGTTGTTTTGCATCTTCTCCACTTGTAGATGATCTTACGGACAGTCAAATGATTAATTTCAAATTGTTTGGAGATCTTTTTAAATCCCTTCCCAGACTCGTAGGCATCTATAACCTTCTTTCTGGAGGTCTCAGAGAGCTCTTTTGATCTAGGCATGGTGACGCCACACACTTCAACAACAAAGAGCAAACCAAACTAAATGTCTGAGGTTTTAATAAGACAGGTTCCTCCAAGATCCTCTCCAACGAAGTTCTAATCATATGCACCTGAGCTGGTGCACCTGATTCTAATTTTAGGTATTTGAAGTAGTGATAAATGTAGGGGTGTACTTACTGTTTCCACATGCGAAATTTGCATTTATGTTTATTTAAATTATACAATGGACTACAAAATGTAAATGTTTCATGATATTTGTTTTATTATATCACCTTTATCTATCAATATTGTTGAAATGAATATCAAATAGCTGTATGTTAAAATACACTACTGACAATAAGTTAGGGATATTGTGGGAGTGAGTTAATTTTTTTATAGGGGTTAGGGTTACGGTATTGAAATCAAGAATGCTGTGTTTTTTCACACATTAATAACCATAGAATTAGGACCAACAACTTTTTTCAACATAATTAATACACAAAATCAACCACACCGAAGAACCTGCCAATATCCCTAACTTATTGTGAGTAGTGTATGTTGAAAAAGTCAAAACTTTACATGGGGTGTACTTACTTTTTTACGTGACTGTATACACAGTAAAACTTCCTCCAATTCGGGGATACGTTCTGGGATAACCTCGTGTTGGAGGAATTCGCGTTGGAGGAATCATTAAGTGTATAGGTAAATTGGGGATATATTCCAGGCTCCCAAAAAACTGACCCTAAAACAGCCTTTCTTGCTTTTTTTACATGTTTCTTTGTATGGAATGGTGCAGCATTATTTAATACTAGCCGAAACCCGTGGAACATCCACGGAAGGGAGGATGTGGTGTATGGATAGAGTGTACCATTATGGATGGCATAGGGGATTTGCTTGTCCGAGTAAGAGTTAGGAAGAAAGATGAGAATGAAGAGTGCGTATATGAACAACGTATTTATTGCAATCTACTTAAATGACAATGCTACGATATACTTTTGAAAAATGAATGGATTCGTAATAGGAATCGGCATAGCACCACTCTGGGATTGTCCACTCAGTGGACGGCTTGCTGTCGCCTTCGACTGTCCAATCAGCGGACGGCCTGCTTCGCCTTCGCCCAGCAGACGCCAATACGATGGCGTCGTAAGATGGTGTCGTCTCAGCAGTTAATCGGATGCTTTTGGGCCCAAATTCAGATTAATCGAGTATGGCTTTACGTGATAAACAAAGAGCGCGGTTCGTAGATCGTAAATCCATTAGTGCCGTGGGCATCGGGTCACTGGGTGCGGTGTAAAAGGGATAACAAAGTCGAGTCCTTACGCTATTATTATATAGATACATTAAAATAAGTGTTAGTATCATAATAGTACTGTATTATTGCAAAAATAACTCACCTTATTGTGAGGTGGTTGTTGGAGGTTTGGGTGATGATTTGCTGGTGGATGTTGTTGAATTGCTGGTGGAAGGGGTTGAATTGCTGGTGGAAGGGG
Source organism: Myxine glutinosa (assembly GCF_964187855.1). Classification (NCBI taxonomy): domain Eukaryota; kingdom Metazoa; phylum Chordata; class Myxini; order Myxiniformes; family Myxinidae; genus Myxine; species Myxine glutinosa. The sequence goes on from NC_136266.1 coordinate 156,415,406, forward strand.
TTGAAGTGCTGCTGGTAGCTGTTGAAGTAGGCCTAAAGAATTGTGTTGTGGGCACTGGTTCTGATCTTCGATCCAGACACTCAATCTTTTCTCCATTTTTTCAACAAGGGTGTCTCTTCTGCTAACGTATGATGTTGTGTGGAGGCTCCTGCACGAACGCTGGAACGGATTTTATATTATGCCTTCCGTGCCGTCCTAATGGTTGATTCATTCATGCCATATTGCCTGGCGAAAGATGAAGCAGAAACTGATGATAAGTCATTCAGGATATCAAGTTTGACCTCCATGGTCATTGTTTTCCTCCTCTTCTTATCTGGTTGGTTCAAATTGGGTCTTTTGGGAGCTCACTTGATGGCGGCAGGTTCGGAGATGGTGACAGGTGGCAGCTCATGCCGCGTGTGTATATAAATGAAGTAGTAATTAAGCAAGGTAATAAAGAATTAGGAAAAAGAATAAAATCTTTGGGGAAACGCCGGCCGTTTTTGTCGTAATTAATCCAAAATGTAAAATCGAACTGCCTTTGCCGATGACGGCAGGTGGCGACTTGTATCATCGTATGTATAAATTAAATATTAATTAACCCTTGTCCACACAAGGGGGGGTCTTTTTAGCCTTGTATTTAGCCTAAGAACACCTGCCTTGTGTGTACAAGGGTTAAGTAAAGTAAAGTACAGTGCAGTAACAAGGAATAAGAATAATATAAATCTTTGGGAAAACACCAGCCACAATCGCGTAAATGCGAAACACACCTTCGCGTTGGGGAGGATTTGACGCATTTAATTCAGCGCGTAAATTGGAAACCGCGTTCGAGGAAGCCGCGTTAGAGGAAGTTTTATTGTGTGTGTGTGTGTGTGTGTGTGTGTGTGTGTGTGTGTGTGTGTGTGTGTGTGTGTGTGTGTGTGTGTGTGTGTGTGTGTGTGTGTGTGTGTATGTGTATATATATATATATATATATATATATATATATATATATATATGTATGTATGTATGGTATGTTATGTATGGTATGTATGGTATGTATGGTATGTATGTATGTATATATGTATATATATATATATATATATATATATATATATATATATATATATATATATATATATATATATATATACATATACATACATACATACATACATACATACATACATACATACATACATACATACATACATATATATACAGACTTGGCATTTAATATGGAATATTTTTTTTGTGGGGGTGAACTTACTTTTCAAGTTGACTTACAACCAAAAGTTCATTGGAATTATGTTGAAATTATTCTAGATTTTGTTAATGTGACCTTTAAAAGAAACAAAAACCACATTTGACATTTCGAAGCAAATAAATTGATCCTTGAAAGTGATGTAAACTGATATTGAACTCAATTCACGGACAGTACTGTGTTAAACTTCTGTACGTTTTCCAGAAGTATTTCTTTATTTTGCACATTAGCCAAAAAAATTTCAACAAAAACAAAAGTTTAATTACAACTGGGATTACGGACAGTAAAATTACAGTTCAGTACGTCGTGTAACCCCCACGAGCATTCAGGAGAGCACGTACACGTTGAGGCATGCTGTTCACGAGATTTGCCAAGGTCTGGATAGGAATCGCCTGCCATGCAGTGACAATAGCCTGCTGCAATTCACGCACAGAGGTCGGCTGCTGGTCCAAGTGGTCGATTTGATGCGTTAATTCTGCCCACAAGTTCTCTATCGGATTCATATCCGTGGACATGGCAGGCCACTCCATATGCTCTACACCACGGTCAGCAAGAAAGTGTTGGATCATGCGAGCATGATGAGGCCATGCATTGTCATCTTGGAAGACAAAGTTTCCTCCAAAGGCTACACGAGCAAATGGAAGCAATGTTTCTTCCAGAATGACCCTGTACTTGAACTGGTTCAGGTTTCCATTCAGAACAACCAGGTCAGTTTTGCCCCCTGCATGAAAAGCAGCCCAAACGGTCACCCCACTACCTCCAGCTTGGACTCTTGGCACTATACAATCTTCGTTGTAGGCTTCATGCACTTGTCTGCGCACTCGGACATGACCATCTTGACCATAGACCAGAAATCAAGACTCGGCACTGAGGATCACGTGATTCCAGTGTCCTGGCTGCCATTGACGGTGCTCTCTGGCCCACTGCAATCGGCGCTGGCGGTGTTGTCTTGTCAGGCGTGGCTTTCTCAGGGGACGCCTGGCACGACAGCCTGCTTGAACCAGTCGTTGGTTGACCAGCCTTCTGGATACAGGCACTTTTGTCAGTTGCTGCCACTCAGCCCAAAGCCGATTAGCTGACTTGGTACGGCCATTGCGGATGGACCGGTGCAGCTGGCTATCATCCCTCCTTGTGGTTCTGCGCGGACGTCCTGGCCTCAATATTGGAGGAGGGGCACCCCTCTGAGCATTTCGTTTCGGGATCTTTGACACCTGACCTTGAGTGATGCCATACTGCCGAGCAATAGCACACTGTTTCATGCCGGAATTTCGTAAAGCCACCACTCCATGACAAACAGCATTGTCCAATTGACGGACCATCTCCAGAGGAAGTGGCAATAACTTTTGTAGATGTGCAGCAGTTGTTTTCCACGAATACAGAACGCAACAACCCTTATATACCCGATTGTGAAGCCAATCGTCAAATGTACCTATCTGTACATTTTGTCACACCACCTGTGATATAAACCTGTTATTGACTTCTTGCTGTGACAGACAATCAGTGACATGGTTCTTTCAACAAAGAAATCACCGAAGCGCAAAATAAACTCACCAGATTGATATTCTGAGTTCAGAAAGGAAACCCAAGTCAAGAAAAAAAAAAAAAATCCACATTAAATGCCAAGTATATATATATATATATATATATATATATATATATATATATATATATATATATATATATATATATATATATATATATATATATATATATATATATTGTTGCGGATATGGGATTTGGCCTCCATCCATATCCGCTTGTAAATATTCCCCTATTTCCCCAATACTCCCCAACCATCCCCAATTCCCCATTCCCTAGTCCCATTGTCTGTAAACAACACTCTGTAGAACCGACCTTCCCCTTTTTCCCCCATTAAATGTCGTGCCCAGGTTCACCGCATCTCACGTAGACAACTATAGGACATCTTGCTAGTTATTCTTAGTCTATGTCAGTTAAGGACTCGTTTCCATTAATTCTGACTCTTCGTTGCACCAGAATGTGATTGTATGGCACCAGTAGTGAGTTTAGGACCTCCCCATACCTCCTCCCATCTTCCTCATGAAACTACAACAACAACAACAACTACAACAACAACAACAACTACAACAACAGCACGCGGGGAGTGTGCGTCCTCACTCCGGCTTGGTTAGCCGCCATTGCCCATGGGCTCCGACGGGGTTACCACGAAGGGGCTGACTGTCAGCTCCTCGTCAAGGGCGGAGCCCGGTAACCCCCCCGCACCCAATAAGAAGCGGCGGGCCGATTCCATCTGGGGCGGAGCTAACGAGCCGAGGGCGTGTCACTCCCCGCTGGATATACGCAGCCACTTACCGGAGGTGACGTCAGATGCGCCCCGAGCTTGAAGAGAAAACAGACGCCACCTCCAGCGCGACGATACCTCCCTGCATCTTTTGGACCGCGCTTTATCCTGTCCCTGAGCCAAGGTGCACCTTGTGCTATCCATCGACTACTTGCCCTTCCTTGCCATCAATCCCTGTGTGAGTCAGTCTTGTCCTGTTTATCTGTGGTCTGTCGGGGCTACTATAAGACCGTGATTAAGTGCCCACCTTCCTATGCTGTACCTCTTGTCAGTGTAATCTAAACGTTCTGCATACAAATATTATAACCTCCTCCGGAGGTCTTGAGAACTGTACCCCTGGTGTCGTGTCATATAACCCAGCCGTTGTGTCCTTTCCTTCATTGATCTAGCGTAGCGCGACTCGGCCAACGTTCGAGTATAATCGGGTAAACTGTGCAGACGCGGTCATACCAAACCGCTCGGTAAACTAACATCCAAAACCGCGTCTGTAACATTTGGTGTCAGGAGTGGGATTCGATCTGGAGCGCGTTTCACGCGCTCGAAATTATAACAGCGAAATTTAATTGTGTTTTACAAAAAAAAATAAAAACCCGAATTTTGAAAGTCGCGCTATGGCAGACCAAGACGGCTGGGTTCCGGTTGAAGAGAGTGAGGCAGGGTCGATCCAGGACCAAATTGAGGGACAAGAGGAGAGCGAAGCAGTGAGGGTAGCAGATTCGCAAAATGGCGTCGTCACGCACGAGGTTGCGGGCGCGCAAAATGGCGCCTCGCACATAGCTACGGCGGCCGCACCCGCTGCACAAGTGGGAGGGATGGCCCAAATGCAGGCCTTCATGGAGCAATTTATGGCGCAAATGCAGGCGTCCCGCAAACTGCAGAGTGAGCAATTAGGGGTAATGGGGAACCGGATGGATGCTCAGGGTGAGCGATTAGAGGGCCAAATGGGGGTAATGAGGGACGAAGCGAGGGGTACCGGTGAGGGGTTAGACAATAATTTTAAGGGATTAGACAAGAAATTTGGGAAGTTAGACGACAAATTTGAGGGGTTAGACAATGGGATAAAAGAGGTAAAGAATGGGTTAATGGGGGTAGAAAACAGAATGGCCGCTCAAGAGAATCAAATGGAGGGGATGCAAAAGGGGTTAGAGGGGTTAGAAAACAGGATGGAAGGCAAATTGAGGGACATGAGGGACCAAGCGGAAAGGGAAGTTAAACAAATGGGGCAGCAGATAGAGGGGGTCAGAATGGGGGTAGAAACCAAACTGGATGCTCACAGGGAGGAAATGGAGCAGATGAGGGTGGCATCTGGGCAGGAGATGCAAGTGATGGGAGAAGAGATCAGAAGAGGTGTGAGTGAGGAGGTCGGAGGAGTGCGCGAGGAGGTGAGGCACTGTGAGGAGAAGGGTGCAACGTCACAGGGGGACATATTTACTCATTTGTGAATATCTGTAAAACTGTCGCACTCAGGGTAGAGTTAATAGTAGAGGGAACTACATCTGAGTGCCACACTAAAGTAGGTAAAAATTTATCGGGTCGGGACGCCCCGAGGTAGAGAAGGGTGCAATGTTGCGGATATGGGATTTGGCCTCCATCCATATCCGCTTGTAAATATTCCCCTATTTCCCCAATACTCCCCAACTATCCCCAATTCCCCATTCCCTAGTCCCATTGTCTGTAAACAACACTCTGTAGAACCGACCTTCCCCTTTTTCCCCCATTAAATGTCGTGCCCAGGTTCACCGCATCTCACGTAGACAACTATAGGACATCTTGCTAGTTATTCTTAGTCTATGTCAGTTAAGGACTCGTTTCCATTAATTCTGACTCTTCGTTGCACCAGAATGTGATTGTATGGCACCAGTAGTGAGTTTAGGACCTCCCCATACCTCCTCCCATCTTCCTCATGAAACTACAACAACAACAACAACTACAACAACAACAACAACTACAACAACAGCGCGCGGGGAGTGTGCGTCCTCACTCCGGCTTGGTTAGCCGCCATTGCCCATGGGCTCCGACGGGGTTACCACGAAGGGGCTGACTGTCAGCTCCTCGTCAAGGGCGGAGCCCGGTAACCCCCCCGCACCCAATAAGAAGCGGCGGGCCGATTCCATCTGGGGCGGAGCTAACGAGCCGAGGGCGTGTCACTCCCCGCTGGATATACGCAGCCACTTACCGGAGGTGACGTCAGATGCGCCCCGAGCTTGAAGAGAAAACAGACGCCACCTCCAGCGCGACGATACCTCCCTGCATCTTTTGGACCGCGCTTTATCCTGTCCCTGAGCCAAGGTGCACCTTGTGCTATCCATCGACTACCTGCCCTTCCTTGCCATCAATCCCTGTGTGAGTCAGTCTTGTCCTGTTTATCTGTGGTCTGTCGGGGCTACTATAAGACCGTGATTAAGTACCCACCTTCCTATGCTGTACCTCTTGTCAGTGTAATCTAAACGTTCTGCATACAAATATTATAACCTCCTCCGGAGGTCTTGAGAACTGTACCCCTGGTGTCGTGTCATATAACCCAGCCGTTGTGTCCTTTCCTTCATTGATCTAGCGTAGCGCGACTCGGCCAACGTTCGAGTATAATCGGGTAAACTGTGCAGACGCGGTCATACCAAACCGCTCGGTAAACTAACATCCAAAACCGCGTCTGTAACAATATATATGTATGTAATGTATGTTTGTATGTATGTATGTATGTATGTATGTATATACACACAGTATATATATATATATATATATATTGTTGCGGATATGAGGATTGCATTTTTTTGATTGTGTGTATTGTATTGTGGTAAATTGTTGTGTAACATTGTTGATTATGGCCCCTCCTGCCTCCGGAGTTGTGTAAAGGTAAAAAGGGCGTCCCGGTAGTTAATTCCATGAAACACCACATTGAAGGACACGATAAAACCCTTGTTCAGTAGTTTATATCCTTATTATGTGTTTTAGAGTAAGGCCTTGTCTTCCATTAGAATGACACTCCATTGCACCAAGTAAAAGAGATAGATTCCCTTCATTCCCATTCCCAAAAACCTCCATTTCCCCCTTTCGTCATTGCCAAGCCTCGATTGCCAATTACATCCCCTCCAATTGCCGCCATTGACCACGAGGCAGGGTTGGGGAAGAAAGGCGGGTCCCCACCTCGTCAGAGAGGGGAGGAGTGAGTCAGCCCCACTCAACCAACCACGAACAAGGGGTTGGACTTGGAGAGGGTGTGGAAAGGAACAGCAAGGAGGTTCGCAAAGGTTGAGGGGCGGGGCCTATATAAGCCGCCGCGGGACGTTCCCGAAAGAGACATGAGATGGGCTGAGAAAGGAGAGGAGCTTTTACGAGAGATGAGCTGAGATCTGAGATGAGCTATGACAAGAGCTGAGTTGTGAGGTCCAAAAGCAGAGGTCATCCAGGGAAGCGCAAAAGCCTGCTATTCGTCACCTTGCTCGCCAGCGGCAGCGTCTACAGCAGCAGCAGCAGCAGCGTCCCCAGCAGCCACAACGCTCGCCAGCCATTTGGGGCCTGGACGGCGGTTTGGAGCAGGGCTGCGGAGGAACGGCGGCTGCCCAACGCGCCGATTCGTGCTGCCGAACCAATTGGACTTTCCTCTCCTTCCAGCCAATTCCTATCATCATTCCCCGTGTGAGTCGTCTTTGTTTGTTCTGTCCTGGGTAGGTAACTAAGTCTGTATAAGCTAGTAATTTTCACTGTGTTACCTGTTTTTTTCATGTCCGCTGTAAATACCCGTGACTGCTCTTTTTGCTTATGTGTGTGTAAATAATAATAAACCCCGTTACTCTTCTGTACGTCTTCTTCTTCTTCCTCTTTGCATTCGTCGTCTTAGTCTTTTCCATATTGAGTAGCTGTGGCGCGATACGGCCAACGTCTGGGTGAATCGGGTTTAGTCGGGGAAACTGTTAGGTTGCGGTGCCTTCGCTCGGCAAAGAACATCCTTAACCGCGGACCGTAACAATTGGTGTCAGGAGTGGGATCGGACCCGAAGCGCGCTTAACGCGCTCAAAATTACGAGCTGCTGGAAATTTGTGTTTTAAAGCAAAACCCGAATTTTGAAATCGTGCCATGGCTGGTCAAGGCGACGGGATGCCGGTGGGAGAGATAGACGGGGTAGAATTGACCCAGGACCTCGGGGAAATGTATGTGGAGGAAAGGGAGGAGGAGAACATTGGCAATGTGGTTGAGGGGGTATCAGGTGCACAAAATGGCGCTCTCGCGCACGTGGTTGAGGGGGCCACGGCCGCGGAACCAATGAACTGGGACCTATTCATGCAGCAGATGCAGGCCTTCATGGTCAAGGCGGATGAGGAGAGGGAAGAGAACAGGGGGATGAGAAACCAAATGGAAGGGATGGAAAGCAGAATGAGGGATGAAGCGAGGGCTGATAGTGAGCGATTAGAGGGCCAAATGGGGGTAATGAGGGACGAAGCGAGGGGTACCGGTGAGGGATTAGACAAGAAATTTGAGGGATTAGACAAGAAATTTGAGGGGTTAGACAACGGGATAAAAGAGGTAAAGAATGGGTTAACGGGGGTGGAAAATAGAATGGCTGCCCAGGAGAATCAGATAGAGGGGGTGAAAAATGGGTTAATGGGGTTAGAAAATAAGATGGAAGGCAAATTGCGGGAGATAGGGGAGCAATCCGCCCGAGAAATTAAACAAATGGGAGAGCAGATAGAGGAGGTGGAAAGCGTATGGAGAAAGAAGTGAGGAATAATACGGCGAGGTTACAAGGGGGAATAGAGGGTCTGACGAGGGGAGTAGAACAGCTGACAGTGAGACAAAAGGAACTAGTGGACCAAGTGGAAAAGAACACTGCACTAATCGGGGGATTAAAAGCGACACAAAAAGACATTAAAAATGAATTAATAGCGACACAGAAGGAATGTCAGATGGTACATGAGGGGTTGACGAAGAAGTTGGAAGAGGTGACAGAAGTAATGGAGACGAAGGACCGGGAGGTGAGGACGCACATAGAAACGGTTAAAGTGGCGTTAGAGGAAGAGATAGAGGGGGCGCACCGGGAGATGAAGGAGGTAAAGGAAAAATTAGAGGAGGTGGAAGAAGGGGTGAGTGAAATTAAGAAGAGACGAAGGGAAACTAAAAAGGAAATAAAGGAGGAGGTAATGGAATTGGTACAAGGTCTGTGCTCGAATCGTGATGATGTGCTCACTAACCAAATAAAGAGTTTGCAGGTGGCAGAGGAGGTGCGGAGACGAGGTGTCAAGGTGAGTGGCGATATATGCGGAAATGTACATGATGTGAGAGGAGCTTCAGTCGGCTTGGGGGTTGCTTTGGACCCGGGTGTTCGTGAGAGGCCGTTGGTGAAGTGTGCGACAGGTACGGTGTGCGAAGGAGGAGGTGTGCGAGAATGTCCGACTCTGGGGTGTGTGAGGAAAATGTGCGCGCCAAGGAGAGAGTGTGCTGTCGAGAGTGAGTCGGTCGTAGCGCGTGTGCGAGGGAGCACATGGAAGCGTGTAGTGAGGAGTGTTACAGAGGATGTAACGGAAGCATGCATGCCTGTGGTGAGTGTTACAGAGGATGTAATGCAAGAGTGTGCGCGAGAAAGGTGTGTAACGGACAGGTGCATAAGGAAAGAGTGTGCTGTCGAGAGTAAGGGTGAGTGCGCTGTCAAGAGTGGTGGTGAAAGTAGTGAGAGTGACACGGAGCGTGAGTTGGTTGTGACAGGTGAGAGAGGATGTACACCTGGAATGGAAGGATGCACACCTGGAATGGCAGAGCGTGTGTGGGAATGCACACTTGAGTTGGTAGTGAGGCACGTGGTTGGGTGTGCGAGTGAGAGCACACCTGTGATTGTCACGGAGGAGGTGACCGAGGAGGGGGCGCGAAGAGGTGTGTTGGTGAGGTGTGCGAACGACGAGTGTGTGCAAAGGTGTTCAGTGGTCAGGTGTGTGACCAAGTCTGTGAGCGAAAGAACGAGTGCAATAACGAAGCACGCGGGGTGTACGGGCGGCGTTGGAGCATCGAGCTCAGTGAGGGTGAAAGGGGTAGCGTATGCGTGTAAGCATGCAGGTGAGGCATCGACGGTAACCGGGTTAGCGGTTAGAATGACATTTAGCCGAATCGGGCCCTCGGTGCGCGTCGGGCAGCTTCGCGTGCCGCGAGGACCAGCGGGGATCCGAACCACGGCGGGTTCGAAAGGACCGCTGTACGTGATCCACGCTGGGCCGCGTTTGGAACGGCCGCGTCCGTGCTCCGCTAGGCGGAACGGGCAGCCCGATAGGAAGGGTCGTCATGGCGACCCCCTTTTGTTGAGGCGTTCCGGCAGGTCGAGATCGGGCCATGGGATGGCTCCGTGCCGAGGTGGTGCGTGGGACCTCGGCCCGGGTAAGCGTCCTTCCCTGCACCGAGTGCCGGACGCATCCAGCCGCCGGCACCAAACAACCCGCATTCATTGCTCGGCCGTGCGAAGCCGGGCTGTAGGAGTGAATTGGCGCACCGAGAGGCATTAGTAAGTAGACTGTAATGATGAGGATAGTGGTCTGGACCCGAAATTAGAAAAACAAAATTTGATGATTGGCAAAGGATTGGCAGCGTGATGATTGGTAATGGTACAGTGATTGGTAGAGTGATTGGCAAAATTTTTGATTGGCTGAAATTTGGTGAGCAAAATTGGTAGTGGGAGATGCCCCATGTGATGGGATGGCCAATCCACCATCCCTCACAGCGGGGGCAAAGGAGCACTAGTTTTATGGGGTTGATGGCAGTGAAAACTAGCCCGGGAGGGTTAGGATATATAGTGTGTAGGGATCTAGAGAGATGACGTTAGGTAACGTTAAGGTTAGTTAGTGACAAGGATACCTGTAGTGGGGACGCAGGTAGATTAGTGTGGATGATAATGACGAGGGAGCGCAATAGTTTAAAGGGGCGACTGGGAAGCGCAAGTTTCAGAGGGGAGTAGTTAGATGAGATGATGCCGTGTGTTTGAGGATTGGAAGTGTATGGTGAACAGGTGTGATTGAACAGGTGTGATTGCACAGGTGTGCAACTGAACAGGTGGATGGAGCAGTGTATGAGGGAGTGATGGTGATGTGTGTTGTGTTGACCAAATGGTCCAGGAAGGAAGGAGGGTGCAGGTGGCACCAGGTATGATTGCACAGGTGTGCAACAACAGGTGTATGGAGAATGGTTGTGTGAAATACAGGTGTATGGAATAAATGGTCTGGAATATATGGGGTATTGGAATGGATGGTCGTGGAGTGAGTATGATGGAAATTGTGGAGTGGAGTGGATGGTGCGAAGGTGTGAATGGGGGAAGAGTGGACCCCCATCACGAATACCCGGGGCGGGTAGTGTAAGTGTTAGGTAGAGGGTATAGGTAAATTGTGGTTGGATATTGGCATCTGTGGTGCGGGTGGAAGAATGGTGATTGGATGGGTGCATTAGTGTTGTGGAAATGGCTGGGCGTGTAGCCTGTTAGTGTGTAGTTGGTTTGGGCACTCCACCACTGAAAGGATGTCGGCCAGGTGAGGCCGCAGGTGGGCTCTGGGAGCCGGTAGTTGTGGATGGGGCCCGAGGATCCGGAGGACGGACCCGGGTAGCCCAGTGCCAGAGGGCGCCAAGGGGTGACAGAGCCAGGAGGGGCCTTCCCCAGTTAGTTAGGTTAGGGTGAGGAGCTAGGTAAGCTCGGGTGGTAACTACAGTGGTGGAGGTGGGCAGGTGGGTAGACCTGCTGGGAGAGCTACACGCCCCAGCCCAGAAATTGTGCAAGGGCACCGGGAGATGAATCGGGGGAGTGAGACCCCAAATTGAGAAGCACCACAGTTTGGTCAATGGGAATTGGTTTTTAGAACCCATCGTGTAAGATGGCCAATGGATTGGCAGGGAAAGACCCCGGGTAGTGTAACGAGTATTAATGTCATTTAGAAAGTAGTTAGGATGAAAATCTCCTCGCACCATCTACATGCACTCACCTGAGGTGACAGGTACTCCACACCATGCCAGGTGGTTTTTATTATTTTTATTGATGCAAATGTTTGGAATGTGAGACGCATCATGACGTGGGTGTGACATTGTGCCTTGATGTTCCATCTCTTCCTCCTTATGAGGGTTGATGATGAATTGGGTGATGGCAAATTTTGGATAGAGGGATTGTGGTGACGAATTTGGAATAGAAGAGATATGGGGAGACGTGACAGTAGCGACGAATTTGTAAATGTGTAGATTTCTGTACATATGGGGTAAGGGCAAGGGTAGTGTAGGTGACAGGGGGGTGACTTACGGTAGGGACGAGCTTTCTCACTTCGCCCTCCGTACGCATTTCACCTTGCATTGCCTTATTGATGTGTACCCTTGTGACCTTACCCCTCGCTCATCTGTCTCTCCCCCCTTTTGTCTCCCACATGACCTGTGCGCCATTGGGCGCCGAGGGGAGCGTGCGTGAGTCCGCCATTGTGCGCCCGGAACTCCCAGAACCAGCTGTCTGCATCGATGTACCACATTATGGACCACATGTCTGTGGCCGAGCACCACTTATGGACCCCATGGGTTGGGGCATGGCCCCTCTGCTGGAACCGGCCATGAGGGCCCGAAATCTTGCTGGCGGACCTTGGCCACAGGGCACCGATGCCCCACAGGTGAACCACACTAGTCGGCCCTGTGGGCCATAAATAAATAAAAATGGACACGTTGGGTGCATTTCATTTTATGCTCAAATAGGCTGCCAGTAAGAAAATGAAAGGAAATGACAACATCTGGAAGAAAGTAAATAGCCAGCAGAGGGAGCCGAAGAGCAAGAGACCACCTGCAGGGTTAGGGGTTGTCGATTTATTTTATTCAGTGAACTGTGGTGACTGCACCGATTGGTGCTTGAGGGTGTTTTGGTGCATTTTGGGTGCTTTCATGGTGCGTCGATGCAGAGCAGACTGTCTCCCCCCCCCAGAAAGAACAATCACAGGTCCTGGGTTGCGTTTTGTAAATAAAAGTAGCATCATTGTAAATAATGCTCCCCACCGTCAGTGTGTAGTTTGAAGACCATTCCGCAATTCGGTTAACTGTGGGCGTGAGTCTGTTAGGCAGGGTGCAATGGAGCAGCGGGACGTATTTATTTATGTTTTAAAACTGTAGCACTCAGGGTCAGGTTAAAAGTAGAGGGAACTACACCTACGTGTCACACTAAATGAAAGTTATAGGCCCGGGACGTGCCTAAGAGGAGGAGGGTGCAGTGTTGCGGATATGAGGATTGCATTTTTTTGATTGTGTGTATTGTATTGTGGTAAATTGTTGTGTAACATTGTTGATTATGGCCCCTCCTGCCTCCGGAGTTGTGTAAAGGTAAAAAGGGCGTCCCGGTAGTTAATTCCATGAAACACCACATTGAAGGACACGATAAAACCCTTGTTCAGTAGTTTATATCCTTATTATGTGTTTTAGAGTAAGGCCTTGTCTTCCGTTAGAATGACACTCCATTGCACCAAGTAAAAGAGATAGATTCCCTTCATTCCCATTCCCAAAAACCTCCATTTCCCCCTTTCGTCATTGCCAAGCCTCGATTGCCAATTACATCCCCTCCAATTGCCGCCATTGACCACGAGGCAGGGTTGGGGAAGAAAGGCGGGTCCCCACCTCGTCAGAGAGGGGAGGACTGAGTCAGCCCCACTCAACCAACCACGAACAAGGGGTTGGACTTGGAGAGGGTGTGGAAAGGAACAGCAAGGAGGTTCGCAAAGGTTGAGGGGCGGGGCCTATATAAGCCGCCGTGGGACGTTCCCGAAAGAGACATGAGATGGGCTGAGAAAGGAGAGGAGCTTTTACGAGAGATGAGCTGAGATCTGAGATGAGCTATGACAAGAGCTGAGTTGTGAGGTCCAAAAGCAGAGGTCATCCAGGGAAGCGCAAAAGCCTGCTATTCGTCACCTTGCTCGCCAGCGGCAGCGTCTACAGCAGCAGCAGCAGCAGCAGCAGCGTCCCCAGCAGCCACAACGCTCGCCAGCCATTTGGGGCCTGGACGGCGGTTTGGAGCAGGGCCGCGGAGGAACGGCGGCTGCCCAACGCGCCGATTCGTGCTGCCGAACCAATTGGACTTTCCTCTCCTTCCAGCCAATTCCTATCATCATTCCCCGTGTGAGTCGTCTTTGTTTGTTCTGTCCTGGGTAGGTAACTAAGTCTGTATAAGCTAGTAATTTTCACTGTTACCTGTTTTTTTCATGTCCGCTGTAAATACCCGTGACTGCTCTTTTTGCTTATGTGTGTGTAAATAATAATAAACCCCGTTACTCTTCTGTACGTCTTCTTCTTCTTCCTCTTTGCATTCGTCGTCTTAGTCTTTTCCATATTGAGTAGTTGTGGCGCGATACGGCCAACGTCTGGGTGAATCGGGTTTAGTCGGGGAAACTGTTAGGTCGCGGTGCCTTCGCTCGGAAAACAACATCCTTAACCGCGGACCGTAACTATATATATATATATATATATATACATTGGAACCTTGACTTACGAGTTTAATTCGTTCTGTGACCGAGCTCGTAACTCAAATTGCTCGTATCTCAAATCAAATTTCCCCATTGAAATGCATTGAAATGCTATTAATCCGTTCCAGCCCGCCAAAAACCACACCAATTTTTAAAAAAATATACAGTATATATAAAAATATCTCGCGCTTTATATTTCACCTGTATGCAGCATACAAGTTGGCAGGATGGCCTGGACTGGAGGTACGCACACTTGACTCTAAAGTCTAAACTGTCCAGCCTGGGTTTGAATCCCGACCCAGCTATAACCTGTCATGGGTGAATCACAGGCAGGGTGATTCATCAATGTGTGTACCGCTAAACTGGGCGCCCCGTTTGCGTCCCATTAGTTGTTGGATGTTAAGGATCTCACCGTGTTTTCCACAAAGAGAAGGCGAGCTATCGCCGGCACTCTGAACAAGTTGTGGCCTGGCATGGCATGAACATGAAAACATGAACATGAACATGAAATGTTCGACATGAACATGGAATTTTCCAAAATAACCAAAATGCGAAAACAAAAATGCAGCGCTATACGACAGAGATACTGTACGTGCACGGCAAGATAACCACGTGACCAGAACCCACCTGGCGGCAAAACTCAAAATAACCAACATGCGAAAACAAAAATGCAGCGCTATACGACAGAGATACTGTACGTGCACGGCAAGATAACCACGTGACCGGAACCCACCTGACGGCGTAAACTCAAAATAACCAACATGCGAAAACGAAAATGCAGCGCTATACGACAGAGATACTGTACGTGCACGGCAAGATAACCACGTGACCAGAACCCACCTGGCGGCAAAACTCAAAATAACCAACATGCGAAAACAAAAATGCAGCGCTATACGACAGAGATACTGTACTTGCACGGCAAGATAACCACGTGACCGGGTGGCGAAAGCTCGTAACTCGGATCTCGGCTCGCATCTCAAAGCAATAAACCGCCCGAGCGACGGCTCGTATCTCGAAAAACTCGTAAGTTGGGGGCACTCGTAAGTCAAGGTTCCACTGTATATATATATATATATATATATATATATATATATATATATATATATATATATATATATATATATATATATATATATATATATATATATATATATATATATATATACATATATATATATAGTTATATATATATATATATATATATATAAAACACAGTTTGTGTGTGTATGTGTAATGTTACCGAGAGACTCCTAAACGGAGAGGCTCACAAACTTGATATTTGGCACAAACATGGCCATTGAACCTGGTACGAACATGGTCGACCTAAAAATTTATTTCATAATATTTTTAAACCATATTTTTACGTCAGCGCATTTCAGCGAGGAATATTATGACCGGAATGGCAGAGCAGCGCGCTGATTCGCTCAGAGCGATCACGTGATGTTCCAACTTTTCCGCCATAATCTCACAGTTATGCGTTCGCACGTAATTCAGTTTTTTCACATTTCAGCGAGGAACATTGCCATTCACACCACATACGTTTTTTTTTCTTTCATCTTTAGATCCATATTTTTAGCCATAATGTAGCGAACGTAGCGTAACGTAGCGTAGCTAACGTAGCGTTAGCATAACGTAGCGATCCTTGCTCAGGATCTTCGTCAGGTTCGCGAGCGAGTTAGCCAAAACGTAAAAGTGAAAATATATCGAATTTTTTATTCATATTTACCTCAGCGCATTTCAGCGAGGAACATTATACACGGAATCTCAGCTGGTCGCAGAGCAGCGTGCTGATTCGCTCAGAGCGATCACGCGATGTTCCAACTTTGCCGCCATAATCTCACAGTTATGCATTCGCACGTAATTCAGTTTTTTCACATTTCAGCGAGGAACATTGCCATTCACACCACATACGTTTTTTTTCACTTTCATCTGATATTTGTGATTTATTTCAAACAAACTGTATTTCCCATCTACACGGCCATGTATTCCTATTAACGTTATGTATAGTACATAAATTGTGTGGATTACATCATTTGTGGATGTGATCAATTGCCAGTAACCATCTATATCCCTCCCCTCCCCTTCCCTCCCCTTCCCTCCTCCCCCTCCCTCCCGCTCCCCCTCCCTTGCCCCCCTCCCCTCCCCCTACACTTCCCCCTCCCCCTCCCCCTCCCTTTCCCCCATGCCCCTCCCTTTCCCCCCTACCCCTTCCTTTCCGCCCCACCCCTTCCCCATACCCCTCCCCTCCCTTTCCCCCATGCTCCTCCCTTTCCCCCTACCCCTTCCTTTCTGCCCTACCCCTTCCCCACCCCTACCCCACCCCCTCCCCACCCCCCCTCCCCTTCCTCCCCCTCCCCCCTCCTCCTCCCCCTCCCCCCTCCTCCTCCCCCTCCCCCTCCTCCTCCCCCTCCCCCTCCTCCTCCCCTCCCCCTCCTCCTCCCCCTCACCCCTCCTCCTCCCACCTCCCCCTCCCCCCTCACTCCTCTCCCTCTCCCATCCCTCCCCCTCCCCCTCCCCACCCCTCCCTCTCCCTCCTCCCCTCCCCTCCCTCCTCCCCTCCCCCTCCCCCTCCCCCCTCCTCCCCTACCCCTCCCCTCCTCCTCCCCTACCCCTCCCCTCCCCCTCCCCCCTCTTCTCCCCTCCCCCCTCTCCCCTCCCCCTCCCACCCCTCCCCCCCTCCCACCCCCTTCCCCCTCCCATCCCTCCCCATCCCCCCCTCTTCTCCCCTCTCCCCCTCCCCATCCCCCCTCTTTTCCCCTCTCCCCCTCCCCCCTCTTCTCCCCTCTCCCTCCCCCCTCTTCTCCCCTCTCCCTCCCCCCTCTTCTCCCCTCTCCCTCCCCCCTCTTCTCCCCTCTCCCCTCCCCCTCTTCTCCCCTCTCCCCTCCCCCTCTTCTCCCCTCTCCCCTCCCCCTCTTCTCCCCTCCCCCTCTTCTCCCCTCTCCCCTCCCCCTCTTCTCCCCTCTCCCCTCCCCCTCTTCTCCCCTCCCCCTCTTCTCCCCTCCCCCTCTTCTCCCCTCCCCTCCCCCCCGTTCCCCTCCCCTCCCCCCTCCCCTCCCCATGCCGGGTACTTCTGCTAGTGTGTGTGTGTGTGTATGTATATATATATATATATATATATATATATATATATATATATATATATGAGTATATATATATACATACACACACATTATATATATTGTTATGTCGGGGGGTAAAGGAATATCTAGAGTCAGGTAGATCTGTATCGTTAACATGCTTCGACTGTCGTGGTAGGGAATCTACCTTGTAATAAGTTCTGTGTTTTAGGCGGTTTGTCGGGATAAGAGTATACCTGTGAACATAGAAGGATGTTCGGGTGTTAAATATGGTAGGGACTAAGATAAACCCCTGTGTGTCAGACCTGGAAATCATTCCTTTGTCCCTTATGGCAACGCACACATATAAACACTTAGATAGGTCCTTAGTGCGCAACAGTAATTGAATTCCCTTCCCTTACAAAGACTGTGGAAGACAAACAGGCAGAAAGCCAGGACGGGGCGCCACCGATGGGGCCGCAGCCAGCCACACCACCAGCTGGCCGAGCAACCAGCCTCGTGGCAAGGCTGGGAGCCACGCCCAGGAGGACTGTTGATTGGCCAGGGGGAGGGGCGAGCAACACCACAGTGCGGGAGGCACTCGGCCAATGACAGGGCACCAGCAAAAGAGAAGATTGGAGCAGAGTCGACGAAGGTTATAAAAGGGCTCGCGGGACGACATTTTGTCTCTCTTTTTGGCCCTCTCTCTCTCTCTCTTGGCTTCTTCGCTGGTCTCTTGGCGCTGCACGACATCTTTTGCTCTCTGCGCTTCTCTTCTTCGTGCTGACGGTTCGCTCTTGGTGTGGAGTGGTGCTTGGAGCCGGTCCTTCTCGGTGCTTCCAGAGCTTGGAGTCGTGCTCGGCCCTTCGCGGTGCTGTTGGTGCAGGGAGCGAGTGTTGGTACTGGAGCGAGGGACCTCGTGGTGTGAGTCGCATCGGGGCCTGGCGAAGCGAGCGAGTGGACGAAGGGTTTCCTCGCGCCGGAGCTTGGAGCCGTGTGTGGACGGTGGACAAGACGACAGACAGATAAGGCCGCACACCACATTTCCCCATACATAACGAACGTTTTATTTTCCTTAATTAATTTTCCCTTGTCTGTATCCGAAATCTGTGTGTCGGGACGTCCCGATTAAGACATTTATTACCGACGCGTATTTTCCTGTCCCGCTATCCTTGTGAATAAACCCTTGTTTTATTTTCTGTATATACCTGAACGCAGTTTTCTGTGTGGTTTATTTAATTTGCAGCGGCATTGGAGACGCCCAGAAGAACAGGTAAGACTGCAGGGCTCTTGCGCCGCCCCTCCATCCCGCACAATTTTGTAGAGCTTTTTGTCTTTGAGTCCACCATTGAGTTTCGCCTCAAGAGCTAAGGCCTTCGCATTCGTCTTCCGTGACCGTCTGATTTTTATCAAAGGCGGCCACACGACAATATATATGTGCGTTTGTTATTTTGTTCTTGACAATGGTAAGATGGAAATGCTGTGCCTTACTTGCAGCTTTGCTTACCTGCTGTGGCGACTGCTCAGAACTGCCAATGTGTCAGGATATGTCTGACGCCATAATTTTACTCTTTGGACAGTGTAAAGCATGTAAAACCCTCAGTCATATCACTGGTTAAACCTTCACTATAGCATAAACCTGACTTTTGCAGAGGAAGAATCCCGGGACAATGGAGAAGAAGTGGATAAGAAGAGAGACTTGGCCAGGGTACGTCGTCGTAACAATCAGAATGCTGTTCCATGGTCAAAACAAAAGCGTCGGCGTGAGCGACGCAAGAAACGAGTGGCGAAGCGCAATGCTGATGAGGTGAAGCCATGTTTTGTGTGTTTATTGTATGACGTTTGTGATTGCAGAATGAAGTTATTTTAATGCCCTTTTGAGTTGGCTGGGCTGAAGTTGCTATTTCTGTGTTCCAGACATTTGTTTTGTAACTTTGCATATTTAGTTTTCAATATCTCACCGATGTGTGCTTGGGGCTGTTGACGTCGAAGCAATGAAGTGGTTGTTTTTAGCAGCGATTTGTACCTTTTCACTCCTTGAAAGGACGCATACGTGTGATCATGGCTCCGAGACAAAAGTTTTTCTCTTCTCCATTGCTCGACGTGACAGCAGAAGGCAAAATCAGAGTTGGACCATCCCACCGATCAATATCATGGGGAATGCCTGCTATGATTATCCCATGTAACTGGTCACTATCATATCTGATGTTTCTTAAGAGGTAAGGTACAGCAATACTGGTCCTGGTGCTGATCAGAACCCAAAACTGGTGTTCACTATTGACCTGGTGACGAGAATAATTTATACGACACCTGAGCTGGACAAGGAAACGATTCCAGAATACAAGCTCCACTTGCACACAAGTAGACATTAATGGTGTCGGACCTTTACAAGCCCAACCATTTCACCTGCTCGTTTCAGTGTTTCCTCCACTAATATCCACCATTCCGATTAAGCGTAGCACGTCTGTGTGCACCTGTTGTCTATAACTTCTCCCAGTGTCTCAGCTAATACAAAGTGTGCAATACCGGATCGCTGTTTTCAGATTGTCAACAGCCCTGCTCATTGAGGAACCTCTAAAAGAGGAATTCACACAGGTTAAGCGTGCATGGAAACCGTTTGATATGACCCTGCCACTGAGTTGGGGAAGGACGTAATCCTAAACGTTGTCTGTAGTGTGTCGGCTTGCTCATTCCTATTGAAACAATTGGCATCTCGTCTTCAGTAGCATTCCCAAATCTCTCATCTGCCATTCTCATTGACGTAAACGTAAAAAGAAGGGCCCTAAAAGGGTAACATGTTTTTACCTGAATCACATTGGCTTGTCCTCATAATGCTCCTACTAGTAAACGTTTTCATGTTTAAAGCATGAGAGTGAATCACATGACAGTATCCATCAGTCATGTAACACCATTCGTTAGTCAGCACAATGTACTGTGTTCACTGCCCAAGTTTATCAGGGGGAGGATTGATTTTCATCCCCCTAAAATGAACTGAATTTTCACGATGGACGTCTCACTACTTGCTCCCTCAACAATGGGTTCCCTGTCGGAGATAATTTCCCAGGTGCCTAGAGTTGACCTTGCACGGCATCCCATCGATCACTTTGGCAATATCTCAGATTTGCAAGTCCTGATCATTTTGTTTGCAGCTTGGGGCTACTCGTTTGTGGCATTGTTGGGACAGCAGCTGTGCCGCTGATGCAGTGTCCCTTTGTAGGGGACACAGTGGATTCATGTTGTGGACAATATGATTATGGAAGGAAGTTCGAAGGAGGGGAAAACTGAAAAATTGGAAGTAGAAAGGATTTGGGTGGAGTTGACGACGATAGAAAATTCCGCTTTTCCGTTGGGCCGTTGGTGCTCCTATGGTTGGCAGCAAGTGCTCCGGAAGTAGTGACAGAAAGAGAGTGGCAATTCTATGTGTGGGAAAATTGCATGCTTGGTCAGGGTCACCCGGATAGCTCAGATGGCAGAGCACTGGTACCTTGGTTTGATTCCTGGTCCGGGCATGTAATTTTCCCACATATGTCAGTTAATTAGTTATAATCCTGTTCATTTATATAATTGATAAAAGTACAGCACAATTTTTAATCCATATTAAACATTACGAAAATGGATGTATTTTATTATCACTGGTTACTCTGTTAGTATCTTCTCGACAATGCTGTTGTCTTTTGCTGTACTTATAAATACTCCCGTGATAAGTATGATTCTTAGCAAATGGATCATCGTGGCATTTTTACCTCCACCACCGAAGGTGGACGGAGGTTATGTTTTCACCCCTGTCTGTCTGTTTGTTTGTCTGTTTGTGAACAGGACGGATTTGGACGGACTTTGGTGGACAGGTTGGGTGTGTGAAAAGGAAGCATTGATTCAATTTTGGTGAAGATTTGAATCAGGATCCGGATCTTCACCATATTTAAGTGATTCTTCACCATTGAGTGATAGGGCTAAAACTGATACTGTACATAGCACACCATCTCAAAGTCGGGGACGGATTATGACACAACTTGGTGGATTGTTGGGTAGGTGACAAGAACAAGCTGATCCAGATCCGGCCTATCGGTGGGATGCAAAATGTAAACTGTTGGCCTGGCTACCAAGTGCCGTTCTAGTTATTTTTTTGTGAAACGTGCTGTTCGAGCGCTACATATGCTGTGTGCTGTGTAGGGCGTGCTGGAGCTGGAAGGTGACTCTGATCTTGATGAGCTGATTCGTGACACGCGGCTTCTCAAGCGGCTCAAACGAGGACAGATCAGCCGTGAAGAGTTTGAGGAGCAGATTGAGGGTGATGTTCAACCTTCGAAATGCAGCCAATGAGAGATGATGGCTTGGGGTAAACATGGACTTATTTTTCAAAATGTTTTATATAACCCTATGGACGTTCCATTTTGACCTTTTTTCTGTTTTTAACATGAGGTAATGTTTGTCCTCAATGTACTTTGTGGTGAGGTAATGGAAAGAAAATACTGTTGCATCGTCAAGAGGTTATAAAGCTAATTAAGATCATTCTTCTTCTTATTTTTTGTCCAAGAGTGTGAAACAGGTTAAGGTGAAAATTTTTAATACTCAACGACCTCAAAGATGAGTGTAACAGCTTCTTGTGGTGATTTTTATTGTTAATCCATTGGTCAAAACTTGTGTTCGAACTCGGTTGTAGATAAAACCGAGTTTAGAAGTCATTTGTAGCCAGTTTGATAAAAGCCAACATTCTGCAGGAAGAAGCACTCCCACTGTCGGTAGGATGAGTGGGCGGGGTCATAAATAACAACCAAAGGTGTTTCGCTTTTAAAGTGAATTTTTGATTTGAGTATTCTTTGACTAATTGGCAGGATGGTAATTGTATCTTGTGTAGATGAATACTCCTTAAAAAGTTGGCTGGTGTTAAGTTCATCTACACAAGAGCCTTGTCATACTCAATCTGATCGATTAAAATATGTATTGTGTAATTTGAATAGATCAACTATTAAAAATAACATGTTTAATATAATAGTCTCCAGATCTTGGAGACGGTGGCAGGGGTTTTCGACGGTCCACACGGTCTCCACGTTTTTCAAAGTTAAGTCTGTTCACAATTGTATTTTGTCGAAACTGTATTTATCGTTCGGTGTGTGAACTTATAGTGTCCCCCTTGGAAGTTTCTCGGTGTTTATCTTTCATAAATTAATCGTTTGTTTGCCGCGTCGCGAGCAAGGCCTTGCAGCCTCAGGCTTCCCCCGTCGAAGGTTGTTCCTTCCTTCGCTGTTTTGCTAGCTTTTTTGATTTCCCCTTCTCCACCAAGCTTCACCAAACATCTACTATTTGTCTAACGTTGTAACCCCCACACCCCCCCAAAAACAAACAAAAAAACAAACAAAAAAAAATTATTTCCCTTTCTCCTCGTGTGATTTTGCCTCTGCCCACGTGCACTGTCTCGCCCCGCCCCCATTTTCCCCTTGCCTTCCACCTTTTGCCCTGTTCAAGTGACTCGTGGTCGCTCTAGGCTTCCTCTCCCCATTGGTATTTTTGTGAATATAAGATTGTTCTTCACAGTTCTGTTTAAATATGTTTCAACTATCCCCTTCAGTGTTTTATTCAGTGGTTTATTACAACACGCTGTTTTTCTTCTTATTTAAAAGGCTCCTTTCAATTTCCTCTTCAACTCATTCCATTTCAAAAAAATATTCAATCTCTTATGATTCAAAATCACTCCATGCTCTAAATTCTCATTCATTCCATCCCTCCTCCATCGTTCTTAAACGAATCGCTAACTTGAAAATCACAACAAACCCAATTTGTTATATATGTTCATCTTTCATTAATCATCCACTTTCTAAACTCCCCCCTTGCCCCTCCCCTTCAAATCTCCCCCCCAACCATCCCTCCCAAATTCTCCCTCCTCCCACCTCCTTCTCAAAGCTGCCTCCTCCCCACTTCCTCTCCCTCCTATGTCATACCTCCACCTCCCCCAACCTTCTACTTTCCTCTGCCCCCCCTCAAACAAACTCTCACTGTGCCTCATTCCATCACCATCAAACCTTTCGTCCTCCTCATCCTTCCCTTTCTTGTAACTCTTCTGTAATCTCTGACACACTATCAACTGCTCTTCCTACATCCCCCTCTCACCCTTCATCTGACCCTACCCCTCCCCTCCCCTGTCCTGCACCCGATGCTCCCCCTCTCTCCTCACTAACGGTATGGACCTCAAACATCCGGGGCCTTCGCTCAAACCTGATTGATCTCTCCATTCAGGTTTCTTCTGAAAATCCAGACTTGATCTGCTTAACAGAAACTTTCCTCCTTCAAGATGTCTCTGATTCCTTAATATCTCTTCCTGGTTACTCCCTCCTCCGGTACGATAGACCTGATCCTCGTCCTGGTGGTGGGGTGGCTATCTTTATCAAAAACTCTCTTCCTCACTCTCCCTGCACTGCCCTCTCTCCACCCCACCCACAGGAGTACCTCTGGCTACGGCTTCCTCTCCGCTCCCACCTTTTGTTCATATGTGTTCTGTACCGTCCTCCAAACAGTGATGACTCAATTTACATTTCTCTGTCGGACAACATGGACCAACTTATATCAACTCATCCAAACTCTCTCTTCCTCATATGTGGCGATTTCAACTGTCATCATGCCAGCTGGCTGGGTGTGGGTTCATCTCTCACCAGCCATGGCACCTCAGCAAAGGACTTCTGCGACTCATTGGGACTGACACAATCTGTCAATTTCCCGACCCGGATCTCAGTCAATGGAGTATCTTCTCTTCTGGACTTGGTTATGACTAACTTCCCTGCAAATGTCTGCTGCTCTTCTTCTGCTCCAACCGGTTCTTCTGATCATGTGCTTGTTAAAGTGGACATCTCACTGGCCATTCTCAGAGAGCCTCCTCAGCGCCGACGAGTCTGGCATTTCACTCAGGCCGACTGGCACGGTCTGCAAGCAGCCATCAATCAACTGGACTGGTCTCCCATCTCTAATGCCTCTGACATCAATCTTCCTGGGAATTCTTCCAAAGCAAACTGCTCTCTCTCATGCACAGATTTATCCCATCTCATCTTCAGTTGTCTTACCCTTCCTCCCGTCCATGGTACACTGAATCTTGTGGTGAGGCAGTTGCCCTGAAACAACTTGCCTTTGCGTCTTGGAAGGCAAATCCAACTGAAGGCAATCTCAGTTCCTTCCACCAAGCTCGAAACAAGTGTGTTTCTACCCTCAGGAGTGCCAGGAAGCACTATCTCTCCACACTCAAGATTGAACTCTCAAACCTGTCTCCTTCCTCCAAATCCTGGTGGCGTCTGGTCAAATCCGTTTCTGGTGTTTGTTCCCCCTCCATCCCCTCCCTTACCTCAAATGGCTACACAGTTGACACCGCACGTGACAAAGCCGAATGCCTCAACTCTGTGTTTGCCTCAAAATCGTGTGTCCCAAACCCATCTCTCTCTGTTCCCACCTTTCCCAGTCGAACCCAACTGCTCCTGGAGTCTGTGTCCTTCTCTCCTGACAAGGTGGAGAAGTTTTTATCAAACCTCGACTCTGATTCTGCAACTGGACCAGATGGCATCAGCCCTCAGGTCCTAAAATCCTGCTCTGTCGCTCTATCTCACCCTCTCTCTGTTCTTTTCACCCTCTCTTTTGCTCAAGGTCATCTGCCAGCATCTTGGAAAACAGCAAACATTACCGCTTTACACAAAAAAGGTGCAAAAACAGATCCTTGCAACTACAGACCAATCAGTCTGCTCCCAATTATCAGAAAAGTCATGGAATCCATCATTGCTTCAGATATCAAATCCTTCCTCTTCTCCAATGGCTTGATCTCTGATCATCACTTTGGATTCAGACCAGGTCATTCTACTCTGGACATGTTGCTTCTGCTGTCTCAACAATGGATGGAGGTCCTCAATGCCAAACAGGAAATCAGAGCTGTCTCACTTGACATATCACGTGCCTTCGATACGGTCTGGCACCCAGCTCTGCTCACCAAACTCACCTCCTATGGTATTCAGGGAAATCTCCACTCATGGCTTGCGGATTTCCTCTCTGGTCGTAGGCAACGTGTGGCCCTGAATGGATTTCTCTCATCTTCCCTTCCTGTTCTGGCTGGAGTTCCCCAAGGTAGTGTTCTGGGCCCTGTGCTATTTCTGGTCGTCATCAATGACCTCTCCGACTCTCTGAGAAATCCTCTCTATCTCTTTGCTGATGACTCCACTATCTGCCGCTCCATTCCTCATCCCTCAGATCGGCATTCTGCAGCCTCCTCACTCTCTGCAGACCTGGACACAATCACAGACTGGTCAAACAAGTGGAACATGTCTTTCAATCCTGACAAATCTCACACTCTTACAATGTCTCTCCGAAAGGACCGACTGGACAACCCTCCCATCTACTTTCTCAACAATCCTCTCCAAGAAGTTCTGTCGCTCAAGCTTTTGGGTCTCACTATCTGCCATGATCTTTCTTGGGAAAACCACATTTCCAAGCTGGCCTCCAAAGTCAGTCGCCGACTGGGCATCCTCCGTCGTGCGAAGTCCTTCCTTGGCACACCTGAGCTCCTCACCACATACAAGGCTTTCATCCGCAGCTCAATGGAATACTGTTCCCCCCTCTGGGCTGGTGCTCCTGCCTCACACCTTGCTCGGCTACAGTGCTTCACGCTGTTGAGGCCAAAGCTTTCAGAATCATTGGAATCTCCTGCGATGTAGTCAACTCCGAGGGCCTTTCACTCACTCACCGCAGGCAGGTTGGTGGTCTTTCTGTCTTCTACCGACTCCTCTCCGGCCTTGCTCCCCCAGCTCTCTCTGTGCTCTGTCCCCCCAATATTCCTTCAGGTCGCACAAGATCTGCCTGCAACCCTCTTATGGTTAAACTGCCAAAGTCTAGGCTCTCTGCTCACCTTCACTCTTTCATTCCCCTTTTCTCCCGCCTCTGGAACAAACTCCCCCACTCCCTTCAATCCCACTCCTCCCTCCAGGTCTTTAAAACAGCTGTTCACCACCATCTCTTATCTTCCCCCATCGAAAACCTTGATCTTTTCTACCCCCGGTAATTCACCCCAGAGTCCTTGCAGTGTTCATATGTTTTATTCCTCTCCCACCTCCCCCCAAGTCCTCCCGATGTCCCTGCTCTCAAATGTTGTGTTTGTGTCCTTCCCCCTCTCTCCCCATCTTGTCTGCCGCTCCCCTTGTTTTTTGTGTTTTGTGTGTTGGTTTGTCTTTTTGTGTGATTAATGTTAGCTCTTTCACGAGCCTCGATCTTGTATACAAAAAAATAAAAATAAAAATCGTAGATGCCACATAATGGAATAGGTTTTAATTCTGCACATTGCAGTCAGCCTTCTGTCTCACGTCAGGCAACAACCAGTCTGCCATCCCAAGGTGGTTCTTTGATGTCATGAAGTTTACTGGTGGCCTCTACAGGGGTGGACTGCATGTTTGCAGTTAATTTCTGGAACCCCCCCCAACCCCCCACTTGCGGGAATTTTATTGCCTCGGTGACCGATTGGGGTCTTCTCATTGGCTGGGTTTCTCAGAGGCCCCGACTTCGTGACGCCACTATTGATATATCTCCTCAAGGTCTCTTGGCCCCCTTCTCAAACCCCCCCTGCTTTTGTACTTTCAAGTTCACCCCACCACCCTCCTTGGTTTGGAAAACACCATATTATGGGATCTGTCTCAAGGGATGGGAAAAGATAGGCTGGTTGTCATTGGGTTTTGTCATCGTCGTGAGCAAAAATATTGGCACTCTTCTGCTTTTTTTTTTTCTTCAAATAATGCACCATTTCTTCCAGAATATTGTTGAAATTAAAAATATATTTTGGTATGCACAAGTGTATTTCTTTGGTTTGCAGTGGAACAAAACAAAAAAAGCTGAAAAATTACAAGATCTTAGCTTATTCCACACAGAAATCCTAAAATGGCCCGGACAATATTCAGAAGTTAAAAAAATTTTTTTTTTGTATACAGGATCTAAGCTCGTGAAAGAGCTAACATTAATCACACAAAAGTCAAACAAACACATAAAACATATAATAAGGGGAGCGGTAGACAAGATGGGGAGAGAGGGGGAAGCACACAAACGCAACATTTGAGAGCAGGGAGATCTGTGGGAGGGAGAGGGCTTGGGGGGAGGTGGCGTGGAAAAAGGGGGGGGCAGGGGGGGAAGTATAAAACACATGGACAATGCAAGGACTTCCAGGAAAGAAGTTGGTATTTCAAAAAAGTGGATCTGGGGTGAATTCGCGGGGGTAGAAAAGATCAAGGTTTTGGATGAGGGACGATAAAAGATGGTGGTGAACTGCTGTTTTAAAGACCTGGAGGGAGGAGTGGGATTGAAGGGAGTGGGGGAGTTTGTTCCAGATGCGGGAGTAAAGAGGAATGAAGGAGTGAAGGTGAGCAGAGTCTTGATTTTTGCAGTTTAACCATAAGAGGGTTGCTGGCAGATCTTGTGCGACCTGCAGGAATATTTGGGGGACACAGCACAGAGAGAGCTGGGGGAGCAAGGCTGGAGAGGAGTCGGTAGAAGACAGAAAGACCACCAACCTGCCTGCGGTGAATGGTGAGTAAGTGAAAAGCCCTCGGTGTTGGCTTCATCGCGGGAGATTCCAATGATTCTGAAAGCTTTGGTTTCAACAGCGTGAAGACAAGCGAGGTGTGAGGCAGGAGCGCCAGCCCAGAGGGGAGAGCAGTTGTTAGTTGTTGTTATAAATAATTAGATTTCAAGCAGGTGATTCTCCTTTACTTTGGAATTGAACTCACCTGTGGTGAGTTGCAGGTGCCTGCAATATAAAAATCACTCATTCAACCAGTTTGAATGGAGAAAAGGAGTCATTCTGCTATTTTGTGTCACTGTGTGTACCACAATGAGCATGGAGAAAAAAAAGAAAGAAAACGAGAGAATTGTCTGAAGAGGTCAGACATGAGAATGTAGCCAAGCATGGACAATCTCAAGGCTGCAAGTCCATCTCCAGAGACCTTAATGTTCCTGTGTCCACCCTATGCAATGTTATCAGGAAGTTTAAGGCCCATGGCACAGTAGCAAACCTCCCTGGACGTGGCTGCAAGAGAAAACTTGAACGAAGATTGCAGCGAAGGATTGTTCAAAGGTGGAGAAAGCATCTCGATCAACTACCAAACAGGTTAAAGCTGACCTTCAAACACGAGGTATGACAGTTTCAACTCGCACCATCCGTCGCCAACTCAATGAAAGGGGGTCTATGTTGGAGACCCAGGCTGAGAGAGACGGAAGAAATCCCGACTGAAGTTTGCCAAAATCCTTCTGGGAGAATGTCCTGTGCAAAGATGAGACCAAATTAGAGCTTTTTGGTAAAGCACATCATCTCCATGTTTACAGAAAACAAAATGAAGCCTTCAAAGAAAAGAGTCTGATGGACACTAAATTTTCATCATGGGAGTGCAGGCATCCTCCCGTATAATTTTTTAAAATAATAATTATGACGTCATAGGTCACGTGGTTCAGGCGCCATCTTTGAAAAACCGAAAAAGGTTGCACCTATATCTCTGAAACTGCTCCATGGAAAAAATTGAAACGTGGCTCCTGTTAGATGACGTCATAATTTGACAGGGACAACGCTTAGTCTGATTAGTTTGAAATTTCTTGAGTGTGATCTACGCAACAATTATATTCGAGAATATAAATTTATAATGTCATCGCTCACATGGTCTGGCAGCCATGTTGGATCAAAGAAATCAAACCCTTCAAAAACAGAAGATTTGGTGTGCACCAAGGTGACTGTGCAGGTTAAGTATCGGCTACTATGAATACAATGTTTAGATTTTGGTTCAGGTCTGGATGCAGATCCGTGATACAATAAGTAAATTGTTCAGTCTGGCGGAGGTATGCTCTCTACCCTACCGAGTGTCATTCTTCTTTTTCTTGTTCCGGTTGGTCTCTGCAATAAAAGATCTTCCGAGAGATGTGGGATTGGTTACTCATTACATCTACCGGATATACGATGCCGGCTGAACCAGAAGCACCCTCGACTCTCAAAATGAAAATGTGTTTCAAAATCTGTGAAAGAAAGCGGTGAAATTATACTAGTACCGACTGCAAAGCCACAATGAGCTGGCGAAGCCAAAGCCTCTTGCCACTATTTTACCCATCACTATGGCATCAGTAGGTTAGGTAGTTGGTAGTAGGTAGGTGTAGTAGGTACCGTACCTGGTAAGACTTGGTAAAGGAGAAGAGCAGACAGTCCTCAAAAAAACATGACCCATCACCAGGGACATCTACTGCAGCATATTCCCAAAAAGAAGACAATGGTGTCACATCCAATGGCTTTACTTGGTGCAACGTAAAAACCTCTCTCAAGTTACCACGGACTGTTGTCGAATCATGTTTCAGTGATGATAGCACTGGTGGAGGTTGTACCATTTTTCCTTTCATTTCGGTTCTTGTTCTTTCTCCGTAACAGACAACAGTGCCCAAAGCAATGACGATTTAGCTTAGGAAATTTGAGCATATGATGAGAACTATTTCGAGCAGCATATGCTTACGCGTGATTCGGTTGTTTTGCACCAACCTCGTTCCCGGCGTCGCAGACGTGTCGAGGGCGCTGGTAAGATGTCCTGTGTCGAGGGCGCTGATTGGCTGATTCGGTTCTCCGACGGCCACGAGATTTCTAAAAAATAATTTTTCGTCAATGTGAGAATATTTGACGCCGTTTTCACCGTCCGAAACGCGTAATAATAGCCGTTTTTTCAAATGCTCGAATCTCATTGGTTCTGGTCTTTGATGACGATTTTCGTTGAAGATAACGAGGTTGGTCTTAACGTATTTTAATTACTAATGAGAGGTTTCATTAGATTATGAATCAAAGAACGACGGGTGAAACAAACTCCTATTGAACTTTTTCGCAATTGTTTTATGCAAACTTCCGCATCCGGTTGATGGCTGTCTCCAGCACTCCATCCAGTGAGTGATTTCATTTTAGAAATATTTTTGCAAATGCTCGACTCTCATTGGGTTCTCACGCGTTTTGTTGAAGATAACCAGGCCCGTGCGGGCCGATGTTGGTCTTAAATGATTTTATTAATACATCGGAGGTGCATAAGATTGTGAATCAAACGACGACGGGTGAAAGAAACTTCTAATGAACGTTTAAAATTTGTTATGCATACTTCCGCATCCGCAAGATGGCTGCGCCCACTGCGCTTCGGATTCTCGAGCCAAGGCATAATCAGGTTTTCAACATAATACGTACTCGTTTATTGACAACACCGGCTTCGCCGGCTACTAGTACCGACTGCAAAGCCGCAATGAGCCGGCGAAGCCAAAACCTCTTGCCACTATTTTACCCATCACCATGGCATCAGTAGGTTAGGTAGTTGGTAGTAGGTAGGTAGTTGGTAGTAGGTAGGTAGGTAGTTGGTAGTAGGTAGGTGTAGTCGGTACCGTACCTGGTAAGACTTGGTAAAAGAGAACAGCAGACAGTCCTCCCCAATACCTGCATACCTCTTGCCACTATTTTACCCATCACCATGGCATCAGTAGGTTAGGTAGTTGGTAGTAGGTAGGTAGGTAGTTGGTAGTAGGTAGGTGTAGTAGGTACCATACATGGCAAGACTTGGTAAAAGAGAAGAGCAGACAGTCCTCCCGGATGGCAATACCTGCATACAATACAATAAATGTCACAAGAAGCTTAAGGAAGTAACTATACGATGTGCTAGCTTAAGGCCTATTTTTAACTG
The DNA here is from genome assembly GCF_964187855.1 of Myxine glutinosa. Lineage (NCBI taxonomy): Eukaryota > Metazoa > Chordata > Myxini > Myxiniformes > Myxinidae > Myxine > Myxine glutinosa. Next base: position 156,446,122 of record NC_136266.1, read on the forward strand.
GGCTTAACATACGTTTTCACAGTAAGTGTGTAGTCTTCTAACTTCAGTCGCTGTCAGGCGCCAGGGCTGGTTCTCTGACTCTCCGGGCACGGCAGCTTTGTCCACCAGAAGACGTTAGCTTGCAGTGATTAATTCGGTGAATTCCATCTCAACTTCGGATATTTCCGGCCGTGAAAAACTATCCGTATTTCTAAACTAAATATGTAAACCGCTTATACCGTATTTCTGGCCGTGAAAAACTATCCCGTACGGCCGCGAGATTTCTAAAAAATAATTCTTCGTCAATTTTAGAATATTTGACGCCGTTTTCACCGTCCGAAACGCGTAATAATAATTGGTTCTGGTGTTTGATGACGATTTTCGTTGAAGATAACTAGGTTGGTCTTAACGTATTTTAATTACTAATGAGAGGTTTCATTAGATTAGGAATCAAAGAACGACGGGTGAAACAAGCTCCGATTGAACTTTTTCGCAATTGTTTTATGCAAACTTCCGCATCCGGTCGATGGCACCTATCATTGAGCGCTTTCATTTTAGAAATATTTTTGCAAATGCTCGACTCTCATTGGGTCCGGTGTTTGGTGACGCGTTTGGTGACGTGTTTTGTTGAAGATAACCAGGCCCGTGCGGGCCGATGTTGGTCTTAAATTATTTTATTTATACATCGGAGGTGCATAAGATTGTGAATCAAACGACGACGGGTGAAAGAAACTCCTAATGAACGTTTTAAATTTGTTATGCATACTTCCGCCCACGCAAGATGGCTGCGCCCACGGCGCTTCGGATTCTCGAGCCAAGGCATAATTAGGTTTTCAACATAATACGTACTCGTTTATTGACAACACCGGCTTCGCCGGCTACTAGTACCGACTGCAAAGCCGCAATGAGCCGGCGAAGCCAAAGCCTCTTGCCACTATTTTACCCATCAGTAGGTTAGGTAGTTGGTAGTTGGTAGTAGGTAGGTGTAGTTGGTACCGTACCTGGTAAGACTTGGTAAAAGAGAAGAGCAGACAGTCCTCCCCAATACCTAAAATACAATAAATGTCACAAGAAGCTGAAGGAAGTAACTATACGATGTGCTAGTTTAGGGCCTATTTTAAGAAATTTTAACTGGGCTTAACATACGTTTTCATAGTATGTGTGTCGTCTTCTAACTTCAGTCACTGTCAGGGCTGGTTCTCTCCGGGCACTGCGGCTTCCTCCACCAGAAGAAGTTAGCTTGCAGTAAGATCAGTGCCGACAGATCAGACGATAGCGCCGTTTCAACGGCAATGTGTGACTCATTAATCAAACCGAGCTTTCTTTCTTTATGTAAACCGCTTAGACCGGTAGGTGCAGGACAACATCATAAATCACACAAACCTACTGAGCATGGGAGCATGGGATTGAAGCCTAATTCGGCTTTTCAGGTCTACCACTAAAGAAGAGAAAAATTTCGAAAATGGCCCAGAGTGGTTTACTTTCCAATTACGTTTCGTGAGAACATTGTTTTTATCACGAAAAGAAGGTGATGGACGCTGATAGTGACCTGTAAGTACTCTTGAACATCCTCAACAACACATATATGCTGGTGCGAGCACTCAAAGGTCTTTACACGCTTTAGTGAAATTTAGCAGTGTACAGTTAAAGTGTAGACTTAAACTGGTAATTGAAACAGTGTAGATTGTAACCTGGTGAATGAGCAGGAGTCACATGACACTTTCTCACGAATTAGCTTGGGTACCCAAGACTTGGGTACATTTATGTCGTGGTTAAGCATAAACGTCGTCCTTCATGCCACATCTGATAGGTCGGTGTGGCGATGAAGAATGGAGGCGAAACATTGTTCCACGTTTTGGCTTTGACCGAGTGACATGGCGGGCGTTTTGCAGAATCGAGTCGAAAAACACATTGTTCAAGTGCTCGTACTTTTTCGCTGTGCAGTAAGCGAGTGACTTGATACGTTTCACAGTGCCCAAAGCAATGACGATTTAGCTGAGGAAATTTGAGCATATGATGAGAACTAATTCGAGCAGCATATGCTTACGCGTGATTCGGTTGTTTTGCATCAACCTCGTTCCCGGCGTCGCAGACGTCGCAGTGATTCCCGTCGCAGTTCCCGGCGTCGCAGTGATTAATTCGGTGAAGAATTCCGTCTCAACTTTGGATATTTCCGGCCGTGAAAAACGATCCGTATTTCTAAACTAAATATGTAAACCGCTTATACCATATTTCTGGCCGTGAAAAACTATCCCGTACGGCCGCGAGACTTCTAAAAAATAATTATTCGTCAATTTTAGAATATTTGATGCCGTTTTCACCCTCCGAAACGCGTAATAATATTTTTTCAAATGCTCGAATCTCATTGGTTCTGGTGCTTGATGACGATTTTCGTTGAAGATAACGAGGTTGGTCTTAACTTATTTTAATTACTAATGACAGGTTTCATTAGATTATGAATCAAAGAACGACGGGTGAAACAAGCTCCTATTCAACTTTTTCGCAATTGTTTTATGCAAACTTCCGCATCCGGTAGATGGCGCCCACCATTGAGCACTTTCATTTTGAGAGAGAGAAAGAGAGAAAGAGAGAAAGAGAGAAAGTGAGAAAGTGAGAAAGAGAGAAAGTGAGAAAGAGAGAAAGAGAGAAAGTGAGAAAGTGAGAAAGAGAGAAAGTGAGAAAGAGAGAAAGTGAGAAAGAGAGAAAGTGAGAAAGAGAGAAAGAGAGAAAGAGAGAAAGTGAGAAAGTGAGAAAGAGAGAAAGAGAGAAAGTGAGAAAGAGAGAAAGTGAGAAAGTGAGAAAGAGAGAAAGAGAGAAAGAGAGAAAGTGAGAAAGTGAGAAAGAGAGAAAGTGAGAAAGAGAGAAAGAGAGAAAGTGAGAAAGAGAGAAAGAGAGAAAGAGAGAAAGTGAGAAAGTGAGAAAGAGAGAAAGAGAGAAAGTGAGAAAGAGAGAAAGAGAGAAAGAGAGAAAGTGAGAAAGTGAGAAAGAGAGAAAGTGAGAAAGTGAGAAAGTGAGAAAGAGAGAAAGTGAGAAAGTGAGAAAGAGAGAAAGTGAGAAAGAGAGAAAGTGAGAAAGTGAGAAAGTGAGAAAGAGAGAAAGAGAGAAAGACTTTTGTATCCTTTTATTATAAAAGTATAAAACCATTCCACAAAGCAGTGTTAAACCAAGCAACGAGTTCAAAGAAACATTGTATAAGGATCATAAACACACCAAAAAAGAACAAAGGATATTCAAAAGAAACCAGCAAGTATAAAAATTTTACCAACCAAAGGTGAGGACACAAACAGAAACCACAAACAATTTTAAAGGAAATGCTCACGCAAGAGCTATGAACACATCAAGAGCAAATTAAGCGTTTAATTAAATTAAGCAAAAAATTGAGAAAGGGAAAGAGAGGGGGGGAGACAGAGAAGGGGAGAGAGAGAGGGGGAGAGAGAGAGGGAGGGAGAGAGGGAGGGAGAGAGAGAGGGAGAGAGAGAGGGAGAGAGAGGGAGAGAGAGAGAGACTTTTTTTTATTGTTATTGGTGATCCCAATGCGATCCAAATGGACAGACCAGGAGATAAACCTCGCACAACCAGTAGCCGGGAGCGACAGAGCATCCGTGTCCTTCCCAACCGTGTTCCTTTCTGAACGCACCATGTAACACGTCACCATATTCACTGCTGGAGGAATGTTTGTGAATGCATCACATCATAACACTTTTCCGATATGTTTTCCTTGATGAACTTGGGGACTTGTGAGCCACTCCAGAGGTGTTGGAAAAAGGCCGATCGTAATGGGCAGGTGCTCCATCTTGGAGGCACGCAATGTTGCAAGTTATCCATCTTGCAGGTCATCCATCTTGCAGGTGCCCCATCTTGTAGATTCTCCATCTTACAGGTGCTCCATCTGTATGACGCTTTGGAGTTGCAAGCTTTCTGGGGCTACAGCGGTGATCCGTTCACTCATTTACCCCCGGGTCGAGCTGTAAACGCCCCCCCCACACAAATTTGGAGAGAGAGAGAAAGAGAGAGAGAGAGAGAGAAAGAGAGAGAGAGAAAGAAAGAGAGAGAGAGAAAGAGAGAAAGAGAAAGAGAGATTTTGATTTGATTTTTGTTCCTCTTTATTGAAAGGTATCATTCAATGTGAATCCAGACAATTATTTCCAAACAAAAGGGTTATGGCTAACTTCAAAGAAAAATACATGCAACACATGCAGAGGAAGAGCATGGTGGATGGGGTAACATAGAAGCAAAGATTCCAGATTATAAATTAATTACTAGAACACCATTGACCAAGCTACATAAAGATTGTTTGGCACACCATCGTTTTTCAAAGACAGCAAAATCATGGGTTTCAAACTCAAAATGGACACGAGATGTAACCGACGCTTTAAAAATCCTTAAAAGGTCATCAGCTAAAATATCAATGTTCTGCAATTTCCGTTTTCTTGAAAGATAAATGGCAAGCTTTGCTTCAGAGCACAAGAAGTTACCTAAAAAACATTCATTTTTACTTAAATGAGAAATATTAAAAAAACACAATGTGTGAAAATCAAACCGAGCCCCTGAGTCACACGTAATAAAATATTAAAAAGGGAGGACAGTCTCGAACACTCAATGAAGGCATGAAAAATGGTTTCAGGGGCATCGCAGAAGGGGCACAATTCTGAATTTTCAGAACATATGCGATGGGACAGAACATTGCAAGGCAAGATGTAGTGCGCCAGCCGCCATTGTAAATCCCCAGAGCGCTTGACGATTGGCTCCTTATACATCACGTGCCATTTGATTGTTGCGGAATGGCCAGCTTGAAGCAACGCTTTCCAATGAGCTCGTGGCTCTGCAGGTCTGTCAGGAATGAGAGTGTTAACACTTAGACTATACACCGAGGATTTCTCCATCGAGTTAAAGGAGATAAAACCCCGAAATGAAATTAAAAGACGAGGAAAAGGACATTGGGACAGAGGGAGGGCAGCCTCAATCTCTGGATCCCACTTTAGCCCGGTTAGTTTAAAAGCTCGTGAAATCACAGAGAAAATCCTTCCAATAACTCTGATGGATCTCACACCAGTTGCCACGGCAACATTAGCAGCTGGCTTCCATCTATATGTAAAGGGATTCCTAAGGTGCTTGACCCTGGTAAAGTTGACATCAATGAACTTTTGCACAAAGGAACGGCGGTCACTACAGACCCCTTTAAAAAAGGGATTAAAGAAAATTGGTTCATTTAAAAACATTTGGAGAGTATAGGCACTGGTGTCGCGGCAAAACGCGACTGTCCGCCATGCTTCCAGCATACTTCTGTAAAACAAGGGGATCGATGTTATGTCCACCCTCGCTGCGTCAAGAAGAAAGATTTCGTCACCGAAGCCAAGTCTCCCTGCTTGCCTGAGCAAGCAGTGAGCAAAGGCTTTCCATGGTACATCGGAATACAGCAGCCTTCGTAATGCAAGGAGGCGAAAAGCCATCACTTTACTTGTTACGTCTATCAATCCCTGTCCACCTTCAGCAATGGGCAGACCTATTACGCCGGGCCGGAGCCAGTGCTTCCCATCCCAAAAGAAATTGATAAAAATACTTTGGAGCTTTTTAAGAATAGAACCTGGGGCCTGTAGTGCCATAAACCTATGCCACAGCATCGATGCCGCAAGATTATTGATGACCAGAGTACGACCCCGATAGGAAAGCTGTTTCAATAGTCCCCTCCATTTTTGCAGCCGCTGCTCAGTCTTGGTAATCAGCGATTCCCAGTTTTTAGAAAAGAAATCCTGAGTGCCGAGAAAGACCCCGAGGTAGCATATCCCATCATGTGCCCACTCAAGCTGCATTGGCAGGGTCGGAGGGGGGATACCATTCTGGGGACCTAAGTAAAGAGCTTTGGACTTCTGCCAGTTGACCTTTACGGAGCTAGCCAAGGTAAACTCATTGGTGGACTTGACCAGGGCACCAATATCTTCATCGGAATTAACAAACGCGCATAGGTCATCCGCATAAGCGACGGTCTTTACCGGGTTGGCCAATGGCAGAGGACAAAAACCACGAAGCCGTGTGCGCAACCGATTCAGAAGAGGCTCAACGGAGAGGGAATAAAGAAGGCCGGACAAAGGGCACCCTTGGCGAATACCCCCAGTCACAGAAAAAGGCTGACTTAAAATATTATTCACCTTAAGCAGGCTAAAAATATTATTATACAATAATTTGACGTGACCGATGAAAGTTTCACCAAAACCAAACCCCCGTAAAACAGCAAAGAGATAAAAATGATCGATGGCATCAAAAGCCTTTTCTTGATCTAAAAACACTAGACCAACATTTCTTTGTTCCGCGGTACAAATGTCAATCGCGTCACGCACAATAAAATTACAATCATGTATTGTTCTTTTTGGGATACAATATGATTGATCGGGGTGTACAATATCCCCGATGACAGGCTTGAGGCGTTTTGCGAGAGTTTTTGAAATAATTTTATAGTCAGTGCAGAGGAGGGAAATTGGACGCCAATTCCGAAGTTGTTGTCGGTCTCCCTTCTTGGGTATAAGGGCAAGTACAGCCCTACGGCAACTGAGTGGTAATAAGCCTGAATGCAGGCCCTCAATTAAGAGGCCGAGCAGTTCGGGTCCCAGTTGGTCCCAGAAGGCCTTATAGAGCTCCGCAGGGATTCCATCCAGCCCCGAAGCCTTGCCGGTGGGCAAAGTTTGCAAAGCGGCAAAGAGTTCCCCTAGGGTAACTTCTTTGTCCAGTTGCTGCCGTGCAGACTCAGACAGGGTTGGCAGAGAAGCAGTCATTGAAAGAATCACATTCTTCTTTGTGTTCCTAGCACAATACAAATCTGAAAAATATTCTTTGGCCAAATTTCTGATCTCGTTTTGGTCCTGAGTCGTTCGACCTCCTTGCGTGCACAGTGAAGTTATTTGCTGGTTTCTCTTCGCTCGCAGTTCCAAACCGAAGAAGAATTTCGAAGAGGTATCAATGAAACGCAGGTTCTCCATTCGTAATCGTATTAGAGCCCCTCGAGCCTGCTTTGCGCAGAGCTTAGCAAGGAGGTCTTTCTTCTTCACAATTAAAGAACAAGTCCTTTCAGCGCTCTGGGCCGGAAGGTTTGATTGCAGACACAAGATCTCTTTGGCGATGAGAGTTTGCATCGCTGTTTCATTCTTCGTACAAAAGGAGTTATATTGTTGGCAAAATGACCTAATCTGGGCCTTTGCGTTATCCCACCATTGCCCAAGGCAAGAGAAGGAAGGCTTTCGCAACTTTATAACTTCCCAAAAGGCCCGGAAAGCATCAAGAAACGCTTCATTTTGCAAGAGGCTGACGTTGAAAGTCCAGTAAGCAGCACCGCGATTCCGGGCCGGAGAAAGGACATGAAGAATGGCCATATGGTGGTCCGAAAAACCGCTCGGGGCTACAACAGCGTGGCCCACAACATTTAAGGAGTCACTGTTGACATATATTCTGTCCAGCCTTGCAAGAGACAGCCGGCCATTTGCACAGCGGCACCATGTATATTGACGTGCGGATGGATTCTGGAGCCTCCACACATCCACAAAGGAAAACTTGGACAATGCTCCCCTTAGAGGCACCAAGCTTGCTGGATGGGGCTCTGCTCCATTGCGATCAAGAGTGGGGTCCATTGTGCAGTTGAAATCCCCACTCAGACAAACAATACCATCAAAGTCAAGGTGCGTGAGAGTAAAATCCAACTGTGTAAAAAAATTAAATCTTTCTGTGCTATTACTTGGTGAATATACATTTAGGATCGTGTGCTTATAACCATTAAAAAAGAAATTCACTGAGACTAAATGCCCTTTAATAATTTCTTTAAAAGCGACACCCTGTGCACAGAAAGAATGATGCAAATAGACAGCAACTCCAGCACGAGAGCAGGCCAAGCTGCTAAAGAACCACTGTCCTTTCATCATTCTGTTCCATTCACTAACGCAAGAAGGTCTACACCTCGTCTCTTGCAAAAGAACAATATCAAAGCGTTTATGCTGGACAAGCGACTTTACCTGGGCCTTACACAGGGGGGAGCACCCCCCATTAATATTTAAGGTTACAATAGAAAAGGTCATCTTGTAAATTTAAAGATGAATAATTAAGTGGGGAAGAAGTCAGACTGTGCCTGCAACTCCTTCCTGGCTTTGAGCACACATTTCCTAAGGCGAAACACTTGTGACTCTGTCACACCAAGCTGTTCTGCCTTGAGGAGGAGATGTTTGGAGGAAGTTATGAAAGCAGACAAATCTGGGAAAAAATTATTGATTTTGATTTGTTTCTTTCGAAACGTGTCTTGAAGAAACTTTAAGATCTTGGTGGGTGACACTTCAGCGCCTCCCTCGGAACCTTGAGCCAAACCTGGATCATTCCAGGCTTCAATACTAGCACCGGAGGCAAGCGACGAGGCACCGTCTGAGTCATCATCAGAGTAGTTTCTATTAACATTAACACACTCTGATGTGAGTGTTTCCACAGCGGAAAATTCGCCCTTTACCAGAGGCAGGACCGGTGTTTCCGTAATGGGGGGTTTTAAAATCCAGGTGAGAAACTGAGGTTTCTGCAACGGAGGCTTCGCACTCTACCGGAGAAGAGGTCGTTACATTTTCCGCCTCCATGGTTTCCGACATTTCACACTCAACAGGGAGTGGGGGTGCATCAGGCACCTCATTAGAGGTCACCTTGCCAGTAGTCATGGAGGTGTTTACGATCGGTTCTGGGGCCGTTGTGCGCGGCTCGCAACAATCAGGTGCGGAAACGTCTTCTTCTTCTTCTTCTTCGCCTAAAACACTGAATCTGTTTTGCAAAGCAAAACCAGCCGTGGACGAATCCGTTTCTGAAACAGGAACGTTAAGCTCCTTTGCCGACGCCATTTGTTTTCGGACGGCTCGATTGCACGTCCTCACCAACCCCGCCACGTTTTTGCCTCTTCTTGGAGGTCACAGTGATGAAAACCCCGTCTTCCGTCGGGGGTTCCTCAGTTTCAAGCCTCAGAAGTGAAGGCTGATCCAGCGTCCTGGATGTGCCACATGAGGCAGCGTTTGGCTCGGTCCGTGTCGATGTGCCACTTGAGGCAGCGTTTGGCTCTGTCCGTGTCGATGTGCCACCGGACATGGACGTCGGACAAGCACCTTTCAAATGTCCGTGCTCCCCACAGGTGAAACACGTCATCGTCTCCGTTGCGATGTACATCGTGTAGTTTCGCTTATCAGAAACCAGCGTTGCCGACGCATTGAGCGACTGGGCGTTGTTCTTTAGCACGATGTAGCAATGCCGTCGGAACGACATTATGTGATGAACCGTTGAATCGGATCGCAAACGAAGAGGAATCATGGAGACTCGTGACACCACGGTCCCAAACTGTTTTAAAACGGACACAATATCTCCGCTTTTCACGCACGGCGGAATATTCGACAAAATCACTTTCACCGCCGGCGTGTCCATCGGACTCACATTAACAAAAATGTCCGGCGGTACCGACAAACCCGTTTCGACCGCCTGGGCTACGTAGCGCTCCTCTGAAAGAAAAACCACAACTCGTTGGTTCATCTTCGAAGCCGCTAAAACGTTCTCGATCCCAACGAGCTCTCCCAAGCCCAACACAATGTCCTCGACCCGAACTCCGTCGGGCGGACTCACGATGACTCCATTCTTTCGAGTCAGCGACTCATAAATACTATTCTGCAAACGACCGCTTGCCATAGCGATAAATGAACCAAAACTAAGGAAATATTTGAAAAAACAAAACAAAATAGAACCTATCGCAAGCAAAGCCTGCAGGCGAAGGTAAAATGAAAAGAAATAGAATAAGGGAGCCGATAAACGACGATAATGAAGAACATGGCAAGCAGAGCACAGGCCCGAAGAACACAAGGTTCTTTAGGACTCGCACCAAACTCACCATGCGCGCTCTCTTTCTCTCTCTTGTCTCAACAAAGAAGGAAAACACGGGGAAAACTTCACAAACACGTACAAGGACACAGAGGGAGTGAAAAGGGGGATGGGAAAGGCAACAACACAACACAGTACTCACAGCTCCTCACACACAGCAGCCATGATTGCCACACCCACGCACGACTCGCCAACGACCAGCAGGGGGCGAGAGAGAGAGATAGAGATAGAGAGACTGACTGTTTCTTCCTTTTATTACAAGAGTACAAAAAATCAGTTATGTTCAGTCACAAAGAAACAAAACACAATAAAATGGTCTCAAGGAAAGGTTATTTTCAAATCATCATCATCAAGTGTGCATATGACATCATTAAAAACCCACTTTTCTTTAAAACATGTTAAATTCTTGTTCATTTTAAAAAACCGGTACTCTAGCTTTAGTCTTGCATTTACAAGAGCCTTAAGGGTGAGCAGTACATCACATGACGAGTCAGAAGCGTTTCCCATTTTTTTCTTCCTGGATTTATAAATTGCAAACTTGGCCTGGCCAATTAAAAAATTCATTAAAACCACATTCCTAAGGGAAGACGGTCCTAAAACACCATAAATAAAAACATTGTGATTGAAGAGGGAACCAAGCTTCACAAAGCGTTCCTGAAGGAATGTAAAAAGAGGTTGCAATCGTTCACACTCCAGGTATATATGCGGTAGGGTTTCAATGGATGCACAGAAAGGGCATAGATTAGAGTTAGCAGTAGAAAACCGGTTCAGTAAAACATTATAAGGTAAAATCCAGTGTACAAGTTTCCATTGAATATCTCCAACATACTTTGGAGTAGGCAAGAGATAAAAACTTCGCCAATTGGGGCAATTGGGTGGTATTGGGGGTAAAACATCCCGCCATCGAAGCCTCGGGTGCTCAGAAAATGTTTTTGCGTATAAAATTTTAACGTACGCGTTGTACAGAGTTTTCTTTGGAAAGGCGGGAAGGGATAATGCAGTATCATCAGGGCTGTTCAGGCCAGGGGACAGATTAAGTGGCGGGCTGAAAACTAGGAGTTTGGGGAAGTCACCCGCTGTTTCCTCGGGGGAAGGGCCAAGTTCCTCGCAGGTATTACGATACGTTGTGGATATCCCTTGAAGGAACCGAGAGATGATCCTGACAGATTTTATTCCGGTTTTTTGTGCCACAGCGGCAGCACTCAGCCGGCAGCTCCCAGACTCTGTCATGAGGTCTTTCACTCGCAGCAGCTTGGCATCAACAAAACGTTGAACGAGTCCCCTATTATTCAAGCTGTTTTCCAGGAAGGGGTTGTAGCATAGGGGCTCGTTCAACAACATTTCCATGTTGTATGTTGCCATTTCACGGGAAAAGGACAGGGCTTGCCAGGCGTTCATCACCCCTTGGTAAAAGGTGGGCAGCAAGGATGAATCGATTTGATGAGGGTTCATTAAGAAAAGTTCTCGGTCGTAACCCAGCTTGCATGTAAGCTGTAATATGCAGTTAGCCAGAGGCCTCCAGAGTAGGGCTTCATCTCCATATACAAGTTGGCGCACGATATGAAGCCGGAAGACCATAATCCGGCTGCGGATATCAATAAGACCTTGACCACCTTCAGCGAGTGGCAAGTATGCCACGGGGGGTTGGAGCCAGTGTTTCCCGCTCCAGAAAAAGTCGACAATGCTCTTTTGCAGTGTAATAAGAAGGCTCCCAGGCGGTTGTAGGCATATCATCTTATGCCATAGCATAGAGGCGACAAGATTGTTAATGACGAGAGTTCTTCCGCGGTACGAAAGTTGGAAAAGAAGTCCTTTCCAGCGGGCCAGTTTTGCCATTACCTTGTCTGGTAATCCCACCCAGTTCTGCTGCTCAAAGGTGTTGTCTCCGAGGAAAATACCGAGGTATTTAATGTCACTTTTCTGCCAGTTCACTCCTCCTGGTAGGACAATTGGCGGGCAATCTCCAGGTCCTATCCAAAGGGCTTCACTCTTCTTCCAGTTTACCTGGCCTGAACAAGCCTGACAATATGTTTTTAGTGCCTGAGCCACCGCAGTGACGTCAGTACTATTTTTTATATAAATACAGACATCATCTGCATAGGCAGAGACTTTTAGCGGTGTGGTAAGAATTGATCCAGTGAAGCCAGAAATGTGCGTACGTAATTGGAGCAGAAGAGGTTCGATGGCAAGAGAGTATAAAAGTCCAGATAGCGGGCAACCTTGCCGTACTCCCCGTTGTACAGCAATGGGGCTACACAATACTTGATTAATTTTAAGAACACTGGATATATTACAATACAAAAGTTTAACGTACGAGATAAAAATAGGTCCAAACCCAAAATTCTCTAAAACTCTTAAAAGGTACATGTGGTCAATACAGTCAAAGGCTTTTCCTTGGTCAATAAAAAACAGACCAACATTCATATTAAAATTGTTACAAAACCGAATGGTATCACGGATAAGAAAGATATTATTAAAAATAGTACGTCCAGGAATACAAAAGGATTGATGTTCTCCTATTAGTACATTCATAAAAGGTTTCATTCGATTAGACAAGGCTTTGGCTAAAATTTTATAATCCGTACATAAAACAGAAATAGGACGCCAGTTCTCTATAAGTTGAGTGTCCGCTTTCTTAGGAATTAAGGTGGTGACTGCTCTCCGGCAACTCCACGGCAGTTGTCCATCTTCTAAACATTCATTCAATACCCGCAGTAGGTGAGGTCCAATGGTGTCCCAAAAAAACTGGAAAAATTCACTTGTCAGCCCATCCAGTCCAGGGGCTTTATCAGGTTCCAAGGCCTTCAAGGCAGCGGTGAGCTCAGGTAACCTAAGAGGATCCTCCAACTGCTGCTTCTGATCCTCCGCCAATGTTGGAAGGTTAGAAACAAGTTCCGATATTGCATCCTGGTTAATGTCATGTCGCATAAACCGTTGTTTAAAATGTTTCCGGGCACATTCCCTGATTCTGCCATCTTCATAAAGGAGTTCCCCATCATGGAGCAAGCATGTAATCATTGACGAAGAGGCCCCCCTTTTAAGGCTGAAGAAGAATTTGGTTGGAGCATCAAGGTCGTGTATGTACCTCATCTTCAGGCGCAATAAAGCATTTTGTGCTCGCCTTTCGGATATGGAATTCAGTAAGGCCGTTTTTCCATGGATTTGTTGCCTCATTCCCTGGTAGCTCACACTTGCGGTTCCCTGAAGCTGTTCCTGTAATTCCAGGATTTCATCTTCAAGTAAGGTTGTGGTTTTTCTTTCCTCTTGAACACCATACGCACGATATTGTTGGCAGAACAGTCTGATGTGCGTTTTGGCATTATCCCACCATTGTCTGAGGTTTGAGAAATTCCCTTGGGAGGCAACCAGAATATTCCAAATTTCCGGAAAAATGTCCTTAAAGGTACTATCATCAAGTAAGTTGTTATTAAATTTCCAAAAAGCACTCTTGTGTTTCGGGCAGGGGGCAGAAATTTTGAGAAATGTTGCGCTGTGGTCCGAGAATCCTGATGGGCAAATTTTGGATGACAGAACGAGGCGTTCAAGTGGAGGATTAATATAAAACTTGTCCAAGCGAGCAAGTACAATATTACCCTGAATGCATCGACACCATGTGTATTGCCTGATTGATGGGTGCTGTACCCGCCATATATCTGTCAAATTCATTTGTTTTAAAAATTTGGTGAGAGGGATTGTGGAGGCAGGATGGGGCTCTGCACTGTTCCTGTCGAGTTGGGGTTGGAGGGTGCAGTTAAAATCTCCACCAATACAAACATGATTGTCTTGGTTTTTTAGGGCGTTTTGACTGTCGAGGGACGTTAGGTGTGTCCCGAGGTCATTAAAAAAAACTCGCCGAGCTACAGGCGTACTTGGGGCATAGATATTAAAAATAGTATAGAATTTTCCATAGTAGTGGAATTCTAGGGATGCTAGGGATCCCTTGTGTATTTCGCCGAATTTAAGCGATGAAGGCGAAAAGGAGGGGCTAAGAATTATTGCGACACCGCCTTTGCGGGAGTCACCGTTACTAAAGAAGGACAGGCCGGGGAAGAGCCTACACCACTCTGCGACACAGCAGTCGTTGGCATGGGTCTCTTGTAAGAGGGCAATGTCAACTTTCTTCTGTAATAAAAAATCCCTTACTTGAACTTTACGGACAGAGCTACATCCTCCGTTAATATTCAGGCTACAAATGGAAAAACTCATTACAGCTATAAGGAGGAGTGACCACCACTCAATTTTTTGATAGCAGTTCATTCTTAGCTTTTTGCAACCACTTCTTTAAACGGTGACGTTGGGAGGAATTGAAATAAAAAACGTGGGGCCGTTTTACCATCAGTTTAGCGGAATGTATAAAATCAGGTAGCTCCGGAAAAAAGGTTTCTATTACAACATTCCTTTTTCGGAATGTGTCCTTAAGAAACCTTTTTATCTCGGAGGGAGGGATTGGAGGGATTTCTTCTTCCTTAAGGCTACCACATTCACTAACAGAGTCATCTATATCAGATGGCTCAGATGGTGTGTCACACTGGTTTTCATCATTTATCTCTTCACCGTCATCACATCCCTCCACGTTATCGGATGGGGCATAGTCCATAGAGGGGGGGGACGGGGAGGGAGAGAAATGAGCCATCTTCAGGGGAGGGGGGGGGGAGGGGGGGGGCACTAAATTTTGTGGTTCAACCATATCAGTTTCTAGGTCAGTAGACAAGGGCGAGGATTCATCCACATCTATGTCCTCCAATACCGAGAAACGATTTTCTGTGACGAGGGACAAATCTAGGCCAGAGAGGAGGGGCTGTCGGTTTTCAGTTGTAGGTTTTTTAAAGAGGTGACCGTTTTCATCTGTTGTTTGCAGATGTCTTTTTCCTTTTGGGCAGACTAATTGAAACTCGTCCTGGTTAGTGGGAAGAGATTGCAAGGGTTTGGGGGGAGGGGGGGGGGGGGAGGGAGGACGTGATCATCGGGAGGGGGATCCCATCGGCTACCACGGCGGGAGAGGTAGGATCAGTTATAGCAGGCAACAAGCTGTGATTGGACGATGTCGCCTGGGGGGTGAGATCTATAGTTAACAGGAGATGGCTGCAATTAGATCCTTCAGTAGAGGGAGGGGCCCCTGTTTCAAGGGGAGGGGAGGGGGGTACGGCGGGGGGGTTTGGATTGGTGGTAAGAGGGCTTGGGTCGGTGGTGGACAGATTGGGATCAGTGGTGGTAAGGCTTGGGTCGATGGTGGGAAGGTTCGGGTCGGTGGTGGGAGGGCTTGGTTCGGCGGCGGGAGGGCTTGGTTCGGTGGTGGGAAGGTTTGGTTCGGTGGTGGGAAGGCTTGGGTCGGTGGTGGGAGGGCTTGGGTCAGTGGTGGGAGGGTTTGGACCGGTGGTGGGAAGGTGGGGGGGGGTGCTTATTCCCGGTTCGGAGGGGAGGTTGCACTTGTGGAGAATTCTCTTTTCGGGGGCAGTCATGCTTAACATGCCCAAATTGTCCGCAGCCAAAACATTTTAGAACGTTGGTGGACACGTACACTGTATATTCGTTCTGTTGATGTTTTAATTTTATTATAAGGTTTAAATCCTTCTGGGAATTTTTTAAAATCATAAATACTTGCCGCCGGAATGAAACCACGTGCCTCAAATCGTTGTTTCGTGACCCGAAGGGAATCATGGAGATACGAGACACGATGGTACCGTATCGGGACAACTCTTTAATTAGTACATCGTCGGATACAAATGGGGGGCAATTTGATATCACGACTTTTATCGCTGGGCTATCTAGTGGGGAAATCATTACAAATAAATCTGGATCGATTGTCAAACCCTGTTCGACAATTTGTGGGACACAATCCACGTCGGACAAAAAAATAACGATCCGCTTGTTCATCCGCGAAGCGGCAACAACCTTGTCGATCCCGACAACACGACCGGTTGCGAGGACAACGTCCTCGACACTAACCTCACGTTCCGGAGGTACACAAAAGAACCCGTGCTTACGGGTCAGGCTCTGAAAGGCCGTAAATCGAGATAGTGCAGCTGCCATGCTGGAACAGCTGCACTTACAACCCCTCCCCAACTCGGGGAGGGTGAATATATAATACAATCTTCCCTACCCGAACTCCGGGAATGGGAAGCAATCAGACCTCTCCGATTTCCCTAACTTCGGAAAAGGGAGGCAACAAAACAAACTGAAGGAAGGATAAACGAAAGGAAAAAAAGGAAATAGAGGTTTAAGATGAAGGAGCAAACACCGATCGGGCGACGCCCAAAAACGGCGAACCCTTACCAGCGATCACCCTGTGCTCTCCGGCTCTCTCTCCCGTCTCAACGTATATGGGAATCACCAGGAAGACTCCACGAACAGGTACAAGGACACGGGGGGGGGGGAATGGAGCAACAACACAGAGCACTCACAGGCCTCCACAAGCAGACGCCATGACAGTACAACCAGCATGCAAACGACCAGCAGGGGGAGAGAGAGAGAGAGAGAGAGAGAGAGAGAGAGAGAGAGAGAGAGAGAGAGAGAGAGAGAGAGAGAGAGAGAGAGAGAGAGAAAGAGAAAGAGAAAGAGAAAGAGAAAGAGAAAGAGAAAGAGAAAGAGAAAGAGAAAGAGAGAAAAAGAGATAGATTAACCCTCTGTCACATCTCTGGGTTTTTAAGCTGTCATTTTGTTTTGGCCTATTCAAACTTGCCTTGCATTGGAACCACGATGACCTCTCATGGACTAATTAAAGGGTATAATCGAAATTTGAGGATGGGACCCCATGGACTAAATACGAATTTAAATCTGTAGTGAAGTGATAAAATTTAGACATAAGCTATTCATATTCTAAGTGTATTTATGTAAGCAAGGCTGTCATCCCTCCTTCTGCACTGTCATCTTAATTCATACCTCCATAGGATAGGGTGTCACTCAACTGGGATTGGCGACACTTGTACAGCAATACACTTTCGTAATATATATGGAAGAGATGATACATCGGATGTTTTTTTCAAGTTGCAAATTGCTTCCACTTTATTACAATTTGTCATAATTTCATTATTGTGATTGTAAACAAACATAATACGGAGAGACAGTGTGAACAAAGCATTAGCGCTTATTATTCTTCTTCCTCAAAGCATGACGGAGAAACACAGCTGCTAATGAGATTGGCAAACCATCAAAATAAACGATCATTTTATTACGTCCGCCACCAAAGGTGGATGGAGGTTATGTTTTCACCTCAGTCTGTATGTCTGTTGGTCCATTTGTACATTTGTGAACAAGATATCTCAAAAAGTTGTGGAGTCAAGTTCAGAAACATTTGTTTCATTTCAGTTCAGACGAAATTTCAGAAAGTTCAGACGACATTTGGCAGACAGGTAGCGTATGTGAAACGGACGAAATGAATAGATTTTGGTGAAGATCCGGATACAGATCCGGCTACTATAATTTTTAAGTGATTCTTCACCATTGGGAGATTGAGCCAAAAACGATACACAGCAGGATATCTCAAAAAGTTGAGAACGGATGATTTTGATTAAATGTGATTCTGTATTGTGATTTTCTAGTCTACTCTAGGATACAAAACGTAAACTGTTCATCTGGCAGAGGTATGCTGTCTACTGAGTGCCATTCTAGTTACCTCCACCACCAAAGGTGGATGGAGTTTATGTTTTCACCCCTGTCTGTCTGTCCGTTTGTATGTCCGTCTGTCTGCTTGTGAACAAAATATCTCAAAACATTGTGGACGGATTCGGACGAAATTTGTCAGAGATGTGGCGTATGTGACAAGGCCGAAATTATTAGATTTTGGTGAAGATCTGCATACGGATCCGGCTACTATGATTTTTAAGTGCTTATTCACCATTGGGAGATAGGGCCAAAAACGATACACAGCAGGATATCTCAAAACTTTATGGACGGATTTCGACGAAACTTGGTAGACCGATTGGGTGTCTGACAAGGACGATTCGATTCGATTTTGGGGAATATCTGAATATGGATTCGGATATGGGCATTATTTAATTTCTTAAGTGATTCTTCACCATTGAGAGATCGGGCCAAAAACGATACACAACAGGATATCTCAAAAAGTTATGGATGCATTTGGACGAAACTTGGTGGACAAGTTGTGCGTGTGACAAGGAAGAATCGATTCAATTTTGGTGAAGATCCTGATCCGGATGCAGCTAGTAGAATTTTTAAAAGTGATTTTTCACCAAAGAGTGATATGGCCAACCAGGTGGAGGTATGCACTCTACTGAGTGCCGTTCTAGTTATTCCCTGCGTTTTTTTGGCAAAATACACCACCCAGATCTTTTTCAAACTCGAAAAGCTTTACGGAGAAATCAAACTATATATTATCTAAAGGTTTCTTCATTCACTGCTGTTATGTCTGGGCGTGTGGCGTATATGGAGCCTTGCAGCTCTGAAAACACCATAAAACTTAAAAAGAAGATGCAAAAAAAAGATCCCTCCTCCATATTCAGCGAAGTGACAAGTGGAATTTGCTAGCGATGGGTGGTATTTTGAGAGGGACAGTGAAGCGACGGGTGGTATTTTGAGCGGCCACATGGTGTTCACACGTAGGATTACCAATGGTGCCTGAGGAGCACAAGCCGGGGGTATGTTCTCCCCCAACACATCCTCCTAGGGTACCGGAATACTCCATTACTAATCCCTTTGTTATCGCTTGCCAAGCCAGCCATTCCTTATGAACCGTTTTTTTGGAGTGCAACCTTGAGTGCTTTAGCTCCTTGGTGAGTGCTCTTCAAGCTTATTGGTAAACATAAACTAGAAAGCATTTGAAGCCGGTCCGCGTCCATTTCAGTCATCTTCTTCTTCTTCTGTATGCTCAAAATAATGAAAACGGCTTTTGAAAGATACAAAATGAAAATTGATGATTTTATGCAGCTTTGACCTTTGAGCTTTAGATCTAAAAAAAAAAAAAGAAGAGCTTCTAGCCTTTGATTGGTGAATCAATTATGTGACCCAATATGCAAATTCTTTAAATTTCAGGTCATGGGGTGAAAATTGGGGATTTTACACAACATTGACCTTTGTCCTTTTGACCAAATTATTAATAATCCTTCTCCATATTCTCATAAAAAATTTTTGTTGAAAATGTGATGACAAAACTCAAATGGTGAATTGAAATTTCAGGTCAATTAGATGAAAATTGATGATTTTAGGTGATGTTTTGTGTGTGAACACCATGCGGCCACTGATGCTGACCTTTAACCTTTTGACCTTTTGACAAAATTATGTATTTGTCTTCTCCCTCTCTTATTATAATAGAGCATACGTATATGGTTATGTATATTGCTATGTTTATATGCGACGAAAACGTCTTCTTCTTCTTCAAATAAAATTACCACCCTCTTAATTAGTAATTAACCCTCTTAATTGCGTTAAGACTGCTGGGACCCTTCAGACCTTTGACGACCCTTTAATTCCCCCAAGACCCTTAAGACCACCAAGACCACCGAAGACCCAAATCACCCTTGAAGACCCAAAACACCCCGAAGACCCAAAACACCCCGAAGACCCAAAACACCCCGAAGACCCAAAACACCCCGAATACCCAAAACATCCCGAAGACCCAAAACAACCCGAAGACCCAAAACACCCCGAAGACCAAAAGACCCCGAAGACCCAAAAGACCCCGGATACCAAAAATACCCCGAAGACCCAATAGACCCCGAAGACCCAAAAAGACCCTTAAAGACCAAGAAGAACCAAAAGGCCATTAAGATACAAAAGCCCCTGATGACCCCGAAGACCCAAAACACCTCAAAGACCCAAAATACCCTTAAAGGCCCAGAGGATCCAAAAGACCCTGAAGACCCAAATGGCCCTGAAGATCCAAAACACCATGAAGACCCAAAAGACACCGAAAAGGTCAAAGACGCCTACCACTTTGAAACGACGTGTGGTGAGGCGCGCGCAGCCCTCCGAGTCACGCCAGTTATCATAATAAAGCTTTGTTGAAAATTTGATGACAAAACTCAAACGGTAAAAAAGTTACGGCCAGGACAGACACACAGAAGTGATTACATATATCGTATATTCATGGGTGAGTAAGATGATTGGTGTCGACTTTATAATCTAGGTATTCAAACAGATCTGAGAAGCATTTTCTGCAGTTGTTAGAGTTGGCATCCTCCATCTGTTGCAGAAGCACAGGCTGCCAGGCGAGAAAATTGAAGCATACTATTTTATTGGCATGCCTGTGTCAACAGGGAGACGCAAATTGTGCCCATTTTTCATCTCGTAAAATTGCTACATTATTCAGATTGTCTCTGTACACATATTTCAATTCAATGAAAAAGGGACAGTATCTCTCATGGCTGTTTGCTTGTTTGAATATTGAAGGAAAGATCACGAGTTGAATGCAAACTACGAGCTATATTTCATGTGAGTGATCCTACTTGGCATGTTTTGGTGTGAAGCTTGCATTCATTCCAAAAATGTGAACATCATTGAGTCGGAAATACTCCTGCTTTTTGTACATGGTAATGGGAATCACAAGTGGAATGACCTCTTATTACCTCCGTCACTGAAGGTGGATAGCGGTTTTGTTTTCACGTCTGTCTGTCTGTCAGTGTCTTTGTGAGCAGGATATCTCAGAAAGTTGTGGACGGATTTGGACGGAATTTGGTGGAGAGGTTGTGTGTGTGACCAGGAAGAATTGATTACATTTTGGTGAAGATTCGAATCTGGATTGGATCACAGAATATTTAAGTGATTCTTCACCATTGAGAGATAGGGCCAAAACTGATATACATAGCATGATATTTCAAAACGTTGTGGATGACTTATGTCAAAACTTGGTGGATGAGTTGGGTAGGTGACAAGAACAAGCCGATTAGATTTAGGTTCACGTCAGATCCAGATCCGGCCTATCAGTGGGATACAAAACGTAAACTGATCAGCCTGGTGGAGATACTGCCGTGGCCAAAAATATTGGCACCCTTCCACTTACTTACTAAATCTTAGCTTGTTCCTCACAGAAATCCTAAAATGGCCTGGACAATATTATTGGCACTTTTTAGATGTTGTGAGAAATAATTAGATTTCAATCATCCCAGGAGCGACCCAGAGATCTCCCACGTCTAGGATGTTGTACCCCCACCTTAGACAGAGTTAGAGCGAGAAAGAGAGAGCGACCAGAGGGAAAGGGCCGGTCCATGGGGACCGTTCTGCACTCCGACCATGACCACTCTGCCCTGACGAATGCGGGTAACAGGGAAGAATGGGGAAGATTTGGCCCCCGACTTATGTTGGGTGGTACAACCGCCGTGAAGAGGCATCCCCGATAGCTGTCGATTTCAAAATGTTAAACCTTAAGATGTCTCACACTTCTTTCGCCCAACTCCAGGTATTAATGCTTGGAAGTTTTGACTGTTGCTAGCATTCCCAGGTGTAATTATCATCACTGCTTTACAGACAAGCAAAGTATTTGTGACAGTTGTCTATCTCATCGAACAATTCAAAAATCATTTCAGCTTATGTTGATAAACTTTGTGGTGTTCAAAACAAGAGATATTCTCAACGGAAGTCGCTGTCTTACCAATTTTGAGCTTGTCTTGACTGAGAGAGTTAATTGGAACAAACATAATTTTTCAATTACTTTGGTTGTGCCCTGAAAGCCCTTTCCTCATCATCGTCTCCACCCCCCTCTTCTTCCAACTCCCCCAGGCAGGATAGTATGGAAGAGAGATGGAATGACATGCCTATGTCTCTAGTTTGGAACTTCAAATTACATTCAATGAAATTGTTTTTTTTTTAGTATGTAATACTAAATGGGAATTTGCAAGGTGGAAAGGAATGCTCCATTTATTTTTTCTCTTAAGGCGCGCGTAACAGTAATAAACAACCTGTTGCTTCCAACTTTATGGAATAAGCAGTATAAAAGCCCGTGAAAAATGACGGGTTGGAACAGTCTATTTGATGGTGCAGCCTCGTGAGAATGCCAAAGTCTGAAGCCTCGGCCTAGTGCCAGGTGTACTTATATGTTTTTTATTTATTAGACATACGGACGTAAATAAACACTCGTTTTACTCTGGTAAAATCACGTGCAGCAAATTTCAACTCCCTTTGCCTTGTATTGATTGTTATTTTAAAAAACGTATCTGTACGCCGCCCTTGAGGCTCAGTTTGCAAGCCACCGTCTACAACTCCAATATAAGAGACATAATTACTCTTTTATGGAAAATGTTTTTCAAGTTTTTTTTTACCCTCACAAACAGACCATTGTGAACACACATTTGTGTTAAAATATTGGCCTTTAAAACCCGACTCAAATCGCCCTGATGAAGGGAGACAGACATCAGTACAAACACACAAACTGACATTGTGTTTTATATGGTAGACTAGCAGAAGTACCCGGCATTGCCGGGCGGGGAGGGGAGGGGGGAGGGGAGGGGAGGGGAGAAGAGGGGGGGAGGGGAGAAGAGGGGGAGGGGAGAAGAGGGGGAGGGGGAGGGGGAGAGGTGGAGAAGAGGGGGAGGGGGAGAGGTGGAGAAGAGGGGGAGAGGGGGGATGGGGAGGAGGAGGGGGAGAGGGGGGATGGGGAGGATGAGGGTGAGGGATGGGAGGAGGAGGGGGAGGGGGGCAGGAGGAGGGGGGCAGGGGGGAGGGAGGGGGGAGGGGGGAAGGGCGGAGGGGGAGGGGGGAGGGGAGGGGAGGGAAGGGGGGAGGGAAGGGGGGAGGGGGGAGGGGGAGGGGTTGGGGGAGGTGGAGGGGGGAGGGGGAAGAGGAGGAGGGAGGTGCGAGGGGGGAGGGGAGGGAGAGGGGGGAGGGGGAGGGGAGAAGGGGTAGGGTGGAGGGGGGAGGGAGGGGGAGGATGGAGGGGGAAGGGAGGGGGAGGATGGACAGGGGAGGGGGAAGGGGGAGGGCCAGTCAACAATGACGTTGCAGTTCTCATGGTCGGAGAGCAGCACAACAATCGCGACATCGTCCTGCATCTTCGAAAGAGCACGAAGCGGCTTTTGGAGACTCACCGATCCTGTGACCCACGCCCTCCAGTACCGGCGTTGCCGGGCGGGGGAAGGGAGACCTGCACATTCCCAACCCGTACATTCGACCTCTCGACTCAAGCTCGTATTCGATTCGTATTCGAAATCGAAAGGGGAAATCCTTCGTATTCGAATTCGTAAACACGAAATATGAATTAACATTTAATTCATATCGCACAAAATCGACACAAAACACGGTCGCATAAAGGTGAAAAAACGCAATGGCTTTTTGCCCTGAATTACGTGCAAACGTGTGACGTGTGACGGGATGGAACATCACGTGATCGCTCTGAGCGAATCAGCGAGCTGCTCGCACTGGCTGAGATTAGCGGGTACTTCGCTGAAATGCGCTGAGGTAAATATGAATAAAAAATATGGATCTCGTCAAATATTGTCTCGGCCATGTTCGTCCCAGGCTCAATGGCCATGTCTATGCCAAATATCAAGCACGTGAGCCTCTCCGTTTCGGAGTCTATCAGTAACATTACACACACACACACACACACACACACACACACACACACACACACACACACACACACACACACACACACACACACACACACACACACACACACTGTGTTATATATATATATATGTCATTGCGCTCCAGCCTTCTAGAGCTCTGGTCATTAGCATCTGGAAGGTAGAAGGTTCCAATTATTTTTTGTGGGGCTGCCACAATTGGTTGTAACCTGGTGTGTTGTGCAGGCTTTGACATGCAGGTGGCCAAAGCTCAGTGCACATCGTGAACAGAATAATGGCTTTTCGACTTCTGACAATAAAACATCTATTCAAAAGCAAAATACTACACTGACATGCCCTCACTATTCCCTTACTTTGGCAAGCAGGTAGAATAGGCGATGACCGGGAGCTCTTCCTTAATGGACTTGAAGCAGGTCGATTTAGTTCGGCTGCCTGAATTTCATCAGCCTTCTGATTGCTTGGCGAGCCCTAGGAGTATATAATTAATTTACGGGATTCTTACGATGCCAAGAGGATGGTGCTTGAACTCCTTCCAAAAAGCCCCTATTTTCTAGTATCTCTACCAGCAGGATATTTATGGAATTCTTTACAGATATTGGAGTAAACAGGGTGCGATATCTAATGGAGCCTTCCTTGAAGCAATGGTTACCTGCCAACTCTATTTCTTCAAAAAATAGTTCTGATAGGGGCCTGGTGTGTGTATATGTATATACCGTGAGTTGTAAGGTGTATATGTACATTTTGTTTGCCAGGACGAATTGATTCAATTTTGGTGAAGATCCGGATCAAGATACGATAATTTTTAAAGTGATTCTTCATAATTGAGAGGTCGGACCAAAAATGATATTTAGAGCATGATATTTCAAAACGTTGTGAATGGATTATGACGTAACTTGGTGGATGAGTTGGGTAAGGGACATGAACAAGCAGATTGTATTGTACTCCGCCCCTACCTATTCCATCCAGGCAATGCACGACGCCATCGCAGGACGCCGAAGACCTTCGCTGCCCACCGATGATGCGCCGAAAGGGCGTACTCAGTTTTCACTTTCCTTGTTTGTTTTCTTCCTTTTTTTCTTTTTTTTTTCTTTTTTGTATACAAGATCGAGGCTCGTGAAAGAGCTAACATTAATCACACAAAAAGACTAACCGACACACAAAACACAAAAAACAAGGGGAGCGGCAGACACGATGGGGAGAGAGGGGGAAGGACACAAACACAACATTTGAGAGCAGGGACATCGGGAGGACTTGGGGGGAGGTGGGAGAGGAATAAAACATATGAACACTGCAAGGACTCTGGGGTGAATTACCGGGGGTACAAAATATCAAGGTTTTCGATGGGGGAAGATAAGAGATGGTGGTGAACAGCTGTTTTGAAGACCTGGAGGGAGGAGTGGGATTGAAGGGAGTGGGGGAGTTTGTTCCAGAGGCGGGAGAAAAGGGGAATGAAAGAGTGAAGGTGAGCAGAGAGCCTAGACTTTGGCAGTTTAACCATAAGAGGGTTGCAGGCAGATCTTGTGCGACCTGAAGGAATATTGGGGGGACAGAGCACAGAGAGAGCTGGGGGAGCAAGGCCGGAGAGGAGTCGGTAGAAGACAGAAAGACCACCAACCTGCCTGCGGTGAGTGAGTGAAAGGCCCTCGGAGTTGACTACATCGCAGGAGATTCCAATGATTCAGAAAGCTTTGGCCTCAACAGCGTGAAGCCGAGCAAGGTGTGAGGCAGGAGTACCAGCCCAGAGGGGGGAACAGTATTCCATTGAGCTGCGGATGAAAGCCTTGTATGTGGTGAGGAGCTCAGGTGTGCCAAAGAAGGACTTCGCACGACGGAGGATGCCCAGTCGGCGACTGGCTTTGGAGGCCAGCTTGGAAATGTGGTTTTCCCAAGAAAGATCATGGCAGATAGTGAGACCCAAAAGCTTGAGCGACAGAACATCTTGGAGAGGATTGTTGAGAAAGTAGATGGGAGGGTTGTCCAGTCGGTCCTTTCGGAGAGACATTGTAAGAGTGTGAGATTTGTCAGGATTGAAAGACATGTTCCACTTGTTTGACCAGTCTGTGATTTTGTCCAGGTCTGCAGAGAGTGAGGAGGCTGCAGACTGCCGATCTGAGGGATGAGGAATGGAGCGGCAGATAGTGGAGTCATCAGCAAAGAGATAAAGAGGATTTTCCAGAGAGTCGGAGAGATCATTGATGAAGACCAGAAATAGCACAGGGCCCAGAACACTACCTTGGGGAACTCCAGCCAGAACAGGAAGGGAAGATGAGAGAAATCCATTCAGGGCCACACGTTGCCTACGACCAGAGAGGAAATCCGCAAGCCATGAGTGGAGATTTCCCTGAATACCATAGGAGGTGAGTTTGGTGAGCAGAGCTGGGTGCCAGACCATATCGAAGGCACGTGATATGTCAAGTGAAACAGCTCTGATTTCCTGTTTGGCATTGAGGACCTCCATCCATTGTTGAGACAGCAGAAGCAGCATGTCCAAAGTAGAATGACCTGGTCTGAATCCAAATTGATGATCAGAGATCAAGCCATTGGAGAAGAGGAAGGATTTGATATCTGAAGCAATGATGGATTCCATGACTTTGCTGATAATTGGGAGCAGGCTGATTGGTCTGTAGTTGCAAGGATCTGTTTTTGCACCTTTTTGTGTAAAGCGGTAATGTTTGCTGATTTGCAAGATGCTGGCAGATGACCTTGAGGAAAACAGAGGGTGAAAAGAACAGAGAGAGGGTGAGATAGAGCGGCAGAGCAGGATTTTAGGACCCGAGGGCTGATGCCATCTGGTCCAGTTGCAGAATCAGAGCCGAGGTTTGATAAAAACTTCTCCACCTTGTCAGGAGAGAAGGACACAGAGTCCAGGAGCAGTTGGGTTCGACTGGGAAAGGTGGGAACAGAGAGAGATGGGTTTGGGACACAAGATTTTGAGGCAAACACAGAGTTGAGGCATTCGGCTTTGTCATGTGCGGTGTCAACTGTGTAGCCATTTGAGGTAAGGGAGGGGATGGAGGGGGAACAAACACCAGAAACGGATTTGACCAGACGCCACCAGGATTTGGAAGAAGGGGACAGGTTTGAGAGTTCAATCTTGAGTGTGGAGAGATAGTGCTTCCTGGCACTCCTGAGGGTAGAAACACACTTGTTTCGAGCTTGGTGGAAGGAACTGAGATTGCCTTCAGTTGGATTTGCCTTCCAAGACGCAAAGGCAAGTTGTTTCAGGGCAACTGCCTCACCACAAGATTCAGTGTACCATGGATGGGAGGAAGGGTAAGACAACTGAAGACGAGATGGGATAAATCTGTGCATGAGAGAGAGCAGTTTGCTTTGGAAGAATTCCCAGAAAGAATTGATGTCAGAGGCATTAGAGATGGGAGACCAGTCCAGTTGATTGATGGCTGCTTGCAGAGCGTGCCAGTCGGCCTGAGTGAAATGCCAGACTCGTCGGCGCTGAGGAGGCTCTCTGAGAATGGCCAGTGAGATGTCCACTTTAACAAGCACATGATCAGAAGAACCGATTGGAGCAGAAGAAGAGCAGCAGACATTTGCAGGGAAGTTAGTCATAACCAAGTCCAGAAGAGAAGATACTCCATTGACTGAGATCCGGGTCGGGAAATTGACAGATTGTGTCAGTCCCAATGAGTCGCAGAAGTCCTTTGCTGAGGTGCCATGGCTGGTGAGAGATGAACCCACACCCAGCCAGCTGGCATGATGACAGTTGAAGTCACCACATATGAGGAAGAGAGAGTTTGGATGAGTTGATAAGAAGTTGGTCGATGTTGTCCAACAGAAATGTAAATGGAGTCATCACTGTTTGGAGGACGGTACAATTCCTTTTTTGATTGTTTGTTTGTCCAGGCAATATCTCAGCCATTTTTTGTTAGGAAGCTGAAATTTGGGCACAATAGTGATCAAGTGATTTGGCCACAACGAGTATTTTTTGATTATTGATTAATCAATTAATTATTTTATTTTTCGATTAATTACTTCATTGATAAATTTTCAAAAAGTTCCAGATTCGAATGAAACAGTGATGATTTAGGCATGCTATTATCCAATTGATTAAGAAATTAATTATTTTACGATTTTTATTTACTTATTTTAATGACGCAATAAAGCAATCAATAATAATTATCGTACACCTCTCCCTCCCAACTCTGTCTCCATGGGCTGCAAAGCTGCATCACGGGCATCAAAGGCACCCTGGCAATGTCACGTGGTGGAGGATATGTTATTTATTTATTTAGCATGGGGGCCGATTTGCCACAACTCCGCCACCCACGCAATTTAACTCATTTACAGAATCGGCATTATCAGTTTGACCAGGCCGGTGTTCTTTGAATATAGCTCGACTTGTTTCGGTTCAGGTCAAGATCTAGAACTGGCCTATCAGTCGGCTACAAAACGTAAAATGTTCAGCCTGTCGGAGGTATGTGTTATACCGAGTGCAGTTCTAGTTTACAGTCACGTGAAAAAGTAAGTACACCCCATGTAAAGTTTTGACTTTTTCAACATATTTCAACATACAGCTATTTGATCTTCATTTCAACAATATTGAAAGATAAAGGTGATATAATATAACAAATATCATGAAACATTTACATTTTGTAGTCCATTGTATAATTTAAATAAGCATAAATGCAAATTTTGCATGTGGAAAAAGTAAGTACACCCCGACATTTATCACAACTTCAAATACCTAAAATTAGAATCAGATGCACCAGCTCAGGTGCAAATGATTAGAACATCGTTAGAGAGGATCTTGGAGGAACCTGTCTTATTTAAACCTCAGACATTTAGTTTGGTTTGCTCTTTGTTGTTGAAGTGTGTGGCGTCACCATGCCTAGATCAAAAGAGCTCTCTGAGGCCTTCAGAAAGAAGGTTATAAATGCCTACGAGTGGCACAAGTTAGACAAGTGGTTTTGCAACACTAACACAAGTGCGAAAAGTGGTTTTCAACACTAACACAAGTGCAAAAAGTGGATTTTCATCAATGGCACAAGTTAGACAAGTGGTTTTCGACACTAGCACGAGTGCGGAAAGTGGTTTGCAATGCTAGCACGAGTCCGAAAAGTGGTTTTGAAAAACTAACACAAGTGTGGAAAGTGGTTTTGAAACACCAACACAAGTGCGAAAAGTGGTTTTCAATGCCAGCACAAGTGCGGAGAGTGGTTTTCAACACCAGTACAAGTGTGGAAAGTGGTTTTCAACACGACACAAGTGCGAAAAGTGGTTTTCAACATTGGCACAAGTTAGACAAGTGGTTTTCAACACTTACCCAAGTGTGAAAAGTGGTTTTGCTACAGCAACACAAGCGCGGGAAATGGTTTTCAACGTTGGCACAAGTGTGGAAAGTGGTTTTGAAACACTAACCCAAGTGTGAAAAGTGGTTTTCAACACTAGCACGAGTGCGAAAAGTGGTTTTTCCACACTAATACAAGTGCAAAAGTGGTTTCCTGCACCAACACAAGTGCGAAAAGTGGTTTTTCAACACTAACACAAGTGCGAAAAGTGGTTTTTCAACACTAACACAAGTGAGAAAAGTGGTTTTTCCACACTAACACAAGTGCGAAAAGTGGTTTTTCCACACTAATACAAGTGCAAAAGTGGTTTCCTGCACCAACACAAGTGCGAAAAGTGGTTTTTCAACACTAACACAAGTGCGAAAAGTGGTTTTTCAACACTAACCCAAGTGCGAAAAGTGGTTTTTCCACACTAACACAAGTGCAAAAAGTGGTTTTTCCACACTAATACACGTGCAAAAGTGGTTTCCTGCACCAACACAAGTGCGAAAAGTGGTTTTTCAACACTAACACAAGTGCGAAAAGTGGTTTTTCAACACTAACACAAGTGCGAAAAGTGGTTTTTCAACACTAACACAAGTGCGAAAAGTGGTTTTTCCACACGAATACAAGTGCAAAAGCGGTTTCCTGCACCAACACAAGTGCGAAAAGTGGTTTTTCAACACTAACACAAGTGCGAAAAGTGGTTTTTCAACACTATCACAAGTGCAAAAAGTGTTTTTTCCACACTAATACAAGTGCAAAAGTGGTTTCCTGCACCAACACAAGTGCGAAAAGAGGTTTTTCAACACTGACACAAGTGCGAAAAGTGGTTTTTCAACACTAACACAAGTGCGAAAAGTGTTTTTTCCACACTAATAGAAGTGCAAAAGTGGTTTCCTGCACCAACACAGGTGCGAAAAGTGGTTTTTCAATACTAACACAAGTGCGAAAAGTGGTTTTTCAACACTAACACAAGTGCGAAAAGTGGTTTTTCAACACTATCACAAGTGCGAAAAGTGGTTTTTCCACACTAATACAAGTGCAAAAGTGGTTTCCTGCACCAACACAAGTGCGAAAAGTGGTTTTTCAACACTAACACAAGTGCGAAAAGTGGTTTTTCAACTAACACAAGTGCGAAAAGTGGTTTTTCCACACTAATACAAGTGCAAAAGTGGTTTCCTGCACCAACACAAGTGCGAAAAGTGGTTTTTCAACACTAACACAAGTGCGAAAAGTGGTTTTTCCACACTAATACAAGTGCAAAAGTGGTTTCCTGCACCAACACAAGTGCGAAAAGTGGTTTTTCAACACTATCACAAGTGCAAAAAGTGTTTTTTCCACACTAATACAAGTGCAAAAGTGGTGTCCTGCACCAACACAAGTGCGAAAAGTGGTTTTTCAACACTAACACAAGTGTGAAAAGTGGTTTTTCAACACTAACACAAGTGCGAAAAGTGGTTTTGCCACACTAATACAAGTGCAAAAGTGGTTTCCTGCACCAACACAAGTGCGAAAAAAAGTGGTTTTTGAACACTAACACAAGTGCGAAAAGTGGTTTTTCAACACTAACACAAGTGCGAAAAGTGGTTTTTTCACACTAATACAAGTGCAAAAGTGGTTTCCTGCACCATCACAAGTGGAAAAAGTGTTTTTTCCACACTAATACAAGTGCAAAAGTGGTTTCCTGCACCAACACAAGTGCGAAAAGTGGTTTTTCAACACTAACACAAGTGCGAAAAGTGGTTTTTCAACACTAACACAAGTGCGAAAAGTGGTTTTTGAACACTAACACAAGTGCGAAAAGTGGTTTTTCACCACTAACACAAGTGTGAAAAGTGGTTTTTCCACACTAATACAAGTGCAAAAGTGGTTTCCTGCACCAACACAAGTGCGAAATGTGGTTTTTCAACACTAACACAAGTGCGAAAAGTGGTTTTTCAACACTATCACAAGTGCAAAAAGTGTTTTTTCCACACTAATACAAGTGCAAAAGTGGTTTCCTGCACCAACACAAGTGCGAAAAGTGGTTTTTCAACACTAACACAAGTGCGAAAAGTGGTTTTTCAACACTAACACAAGTGCGAAAAGTGGTTTTTCCACACTAATACAAGTGCAAAAGTGGTTTCCTGCACCAACACAAGTGCGAAAAGTGGTTTTTCAACACTAACACAAGTGCGAAATGTGGTTTTTCAACACTATCACAAGTGCAATAAGTGTTTTTTCCACACTAATACAAGTGCAAAAGTGGTTTCCTGCACCAACACAAGTGCGAAAAGTGGTTTTTCAACACTAACACAAGTGCGAAAAGTGGTTTTTTCACACTAATACAAGTGCAAAAGTGGTTTCCTGCACCAACACAAGTGCGAAAAGTGGTTTTTCAACACTAACACAAGTGCGAAAAGTGGTTTTTCAACACTATCACAAGTGCAAAAAGTGTTTTTTTCCACACTAATACAAGTGCAAAAGTGGTTTCCTGTACCAACACAAGTGCGAAAAGTGGTTTTTCAACACGAACAAGTGCGAAAAGTGGTTTTTCAACACTATCACAAGTGCAAAAAGTGTTTTTTCCACACTAATACAAGTGCAAAAGTGGTTTCCTGCACCAACACAAGTGCGAAAAGTGGTTTTTCAACACTAACACAAGTGCGAAAAGTGGTTTTTCAACACTAACACAAGTGCGAAAAGTGGTTTTTCCACACTAACACAAGTGCAAAAGTGGTTTCCTGCACCAACACAAGTGCGAAAAGTGGTTTTTCAACACTAACACAAGTGCAAAAAGTGGTTTTTCAACACTATCACAAGTGCAAAAATTGTTTTTTCCACACTAAAACAAGTGCGAAAAGTGGTTTTTCCACACTAATACAAGTGCAAAAGTGGTTTTTCAACACTAACACAAGTGCGAAAAGTGGTTTTTCAACACTAACACAAGTGCGAAAAGTGTTTTTTCCACACTAATACAAGTGCAAAAGTGGTTTCCTGCACCAACACAAGTGCAAAAGTGGTTTTTCAACACTAACACAAGTGCGAAAAGTGGTTTTTCAACACTAACACAAGTGCGAAAAGTGGTTTTTCCACACTAATACAAGTGCAAAAGTGGTTTCCTGCACCAACACAAGTGCGAAAAGTGGTTTTTCAACACTATCACAAGTGCAAAAAGTGTTTTTTCCACACTAATACAAGTGCAAAAGTGGTTTCCTGCACCAACACAAGTGCGAAAAGTGGTTTTTCAACACTAACACAAGTGCGAAAAGTGTTTTTTCCACACTAATACAAGTGCAAAAGTGGTTTCCTGCACCAACACAAGTGCGAAAAGTGGTTTTTCAACATTAACACATGTGCGAAAAGTGGTTTTTCCACACTAATACAAGTGCAAAAGCAGTTTCCTGCACCAATACAAGTGCGAAAAGTGGTTTTTCAACACTAACACAAGTGCGAAAAGTGGTTTTTCAACACTAACACAAGTGCAAAAAGTGTTTTTTCCACACTAATACAAGTGCAAAAGTGGTTTCCTGCACCAACACAAGTGCGAAAAGAGGTTTTTCAACACTAACACAGGTGCGAAAAGTGGTTTTTAAACACTAACACAAGTGCCAAAGGTGGTTTTTCCACACTAATACAAGTGCAAAAGTGGTTTCCTGCACCAACACAAGTGCGAAAAGTGGTTTTTCAACACTAACACAAGTGCGAAAAGTGGTTTTTCAACACTAACACAAGTGCGAAAAGTGGTTTTTCAACACTAACACAAGTGCGAAAAGTGGTTTTTCCACACTAATACAAGTGCAAAAGTGGTTTCCTGCACCAACACAAGTGCGAAAAGTGGTTTTTGAACACTAACACAAGTGCGAAAAGTGGTTTTTCAACACTAACACAAGTGCGAAAAGTGGTTTTTTCACACTAATACAAGTGCAAAAGTGGTTTCCTGCACCATCACAAGTGGAAAAAGTGTTTTTTCCACACTAATACAAGTGCAAAAGTGGTTTCCTGCACCAACACAAGTGCGAAAAGTGGTTTTTCAACACTCACACAAGTGCGGAAAGTGGTTTTTCAACACTATCACAAGTGCAAAAAGTGTTTTTTCCACACTAATACAAGTGCAAAAGTGGTTTCCTGCACCAACACAAGTGCAAAAAGTGGTTTTTCAACACTAACACAAGTGCGAAAAGTGGTTTTTGAACACTAACACAAGTGCGAAAAGTGGTTTTTCCACACTAACACAAGTGCAAAAGTGGTTTCCTGCACCAACACAAGTGCGAAAAGTGGTTTTTCAACACTATCACAAGTGCAAAAAGTGTTTTTTCCACACTAATACAAGTGCGAAAAGTGGTTTTTCCACACTAATACAAGTGCAAAAGTGGTTTTTCAACACTAACACAAGTGCGAAAAGTGGTTTTTCAACACTAACACAAGTGCGAACAGTGTTTTTTCCACACTAATACAAGTGCAAAAGTGGTTTCCTGCACCAACACAAGTGCGAAAAGTGGTTTTTCAACACTAACACAAGTGCGAAAAGTGGTTTTTCAACACTAACACAAGTGCGAAAAGTGGTTTTTCCACACTAATACAAGTGCAAAAGTGGTTTCCTGCACCAACACAAGTGCGAAAAGTGGTTTTTCAACACGAACACAAGTGCGAAAAGTGTTTTTTCCACACTAATACAAGTGCAAATGTGGTTTCCTGCACCAACACAAGTGCGAAAAGTGGTTTTTGAACACTAACACAAGTGCGAAAAGTGGTTTTTCAACACTAACACAAGTGCGAAAAGTGTTTTTTCCACACTAATACAAGTGCAAAAGCGGTTTCCTGCACCAACACAAGTGCGAAAAGTGGTTTTTCAACACAAACACAAGTGCGAAATGTGGTTTTTCAACACTATCACAAGTGCAAAAAGTGTTTTTTCCACACTAATACAAGTGCGAAAAGTGGTTTTTCAACACAAACACAAGTGTGAAATGTGGTTTTTCAACACTATCACAAGTGCAAAAGTGGTTTCCTGCACCAACACAAGTGCGAAAAGTGGTTTTTCAACACTAACACAAGTGCGAAAAGTGGTTTTTCAACGGTATCACAAGTGCAAAAAGTGTTTTTTCCACACTAATACAAGTGCAAAAGTGGTTTCCTGCACCAACACAAGTGCGAAAAGTGGTTTTTCAACACTAACACAAGTGCGAAAAGTGGTTTTTCAACACTAACACAAGTGCAAAAAGTGGTTTTTCCACACTAATACAAGTGCAAAAGTGGTTTCCTGCACCAACACAAGTGTGAAAAGTGGTTTTTCAACACTAACACAAGTGCGAAAAGTGGTTTTTCAACACTAACACAAGTGCCAAAGGTGGTTTTCCACACTAATACAAGTGCAAAAGTGGTTTCCTGCACCAACACAAGTGCGAAAAGTGGTTTTTCAACACTAACACAAGTGCGAAAAGTGGTTTTTCAACACTAACACAAGTGCGAATAGTGGTTTTTCCACACTAATACAAGTGCAAAAGCGGTTTCCTGCACCAACACAAGTGCGAAAAGTGGTTTTTCAACACTAACACAAGTGCGAAATGTGGTTTTTCAACACTATCACAAGTGCAAAAAGTGTTTTTTCCACACTAATACAAGTGCAAAAGTGGTTGCCTGCACCAAACACAAGTGCGAAAAGTGGTTTTTCAACACTAACACAAGTGCGAAAAGTGGTTTTTCAACACTAACACAAGTGCGAAAAGTGGTTTTTCCACACTAATACAAGTGCAAAAGTGGTTTCCTGCACCAACACAAGTGCGAAAAGTGGTTTTTCAACACTAACACAAGTGAGAAAAGTGGTTTTTCCACACTAACACAAGTGCGAAAAGTGGTTTTCCACACTAATACAAGTGCAAAAGTGGTTGCCTGCACCAACACAAGTGCGAAAAGTGGTTTTTCAACACTAACACAAGTGCGAAAAGTGGTTTTTCAACACTAACACAAGTGCGAAAAGTGGTTTTTCCACACTAACACAAGTGCAAAAAGTGGTTTTTCCACACTAATACAAGTGAAAAAGTGGTTTCCTGCACCAACACAAGTGCGAAAAGTGGTTTTTCAACACTAACACAAGTGCGAAAAGTGGTTTTTCAACGCTAACACAAGTGCGAAAAGTGGTTTTTCAACACTAACACAAGTGCGAAAAGTGGTTTTTCCACACTAATACAAGTGCAAAAGCGGTTTCCTGCACCAACACAAGTGCGAAAAGTGGTTTTTCAACACTAACACAAGTGCGAAAAGTGGTTTTTCAACACTATCACAAGTGCAAAAAGTGTTTTTTCCACACTAATACAAGTGCAAAAGTGGTTTCCTGCACCAACACAAGTGCGAAAAGTGGTTTTTCAACACTAACACAAGTGCGAAAAATGGTTTTTCAACACTATCACAAGTGCAAAAAGTGGTTTTTTCCACACTAATACAAGTGCAAAAGTGGTTTCCTGCACCAACACAAGTGCGAAAAGTGGTTTTTCAACACTAACACAAGTGTGAAAAGTGGTTTTTCAACACTATCACAAGTGCAAAAAGTGTTTTTTCCACACTAATACAAGTGCAAAAGTGGTTTCCTGCACCAACACAAGTGCGAAAAGTGGTTTTTCAACACTAACACAAGTGCGAAAAGTGGTTTTTCAACACTAACAAGTGCGAAAAGTGGTTTTTCCACACTAACACAAGTGCAAAAGTGGTTTCCTGCACCAACACAATTGCGAAAAGTGGTTTTTCAACACTAACACAAGTGCGAAAAGTGGTTTTTCAACACTAACACAATTGCGAAAAGTAGTTTTTCCACACTAATACAAGTGCAAAAGTGGTTTCCTGCACCAACACAAGTGCGAAAAGTGGTTTTTCAACACTAACACAAGTGCGAAAAGTGGTTTTTCCACACTAACACAAGTGCGAAAAGTGTTTTATCCAAACTAATACAAGTGCAAAAGTGGTTTCCTGCACCAACACAAGTGCGAAAAGTGGTTTTTCAACACTAACACAAGTGCAAAAAGTGGTTTTTCAACACTAACACAAGTGCGAAAAGTGGTTTTTCCACACTAATACAAGTGCAAAAGTGGTTTCCTGCACCAACACAAGTGTGAAAAGTGGTTTTTTAACACTAACACAAGTGCGAAAAGTGGTTTTTCAACACTAACACAAGTGCGAAAAGTGTTTTTTCCACACTAATACAAGTGCAAAAGTGGTTTCCTGCACCAACACAAGTGCGAAAAGTGGTTTTTCAACACTAACACAAGTGCGAAAAGTGGTTTTTCAACACTATCACAAGTGCAATAAGTGTTTTTTCCACACTAATACAAGTGCAAAAGTGGTTTCCTGCACCAACACAAGTGCAAAAAGTGGTTTTTCAACACTAACACAAGTGCGAAA
Organism: Myxine glutinosa; assembly: GCF_964187855.1. NCBI lineage: Eukaryota > Metazoa > Chordata > Myxini > Myxiniformes > Myxinidae > Myxine > Myxine glutinosa. Next base: position 156,482,108 of record NC_136266.1, read on the forward strand.
AGTGTTTTTTCAACACTAACACAAGTGCGAAAAGTGGTTTTTTCACACTAATACAAGTGCAAATGTGGTTTCCTGCACCAACACAAGTGCGAAAAGTGGTTTTTCAACACTTACACAAGTGCGAAAAGTGGTTTTTCAACACTATCACAAGTGCAAAAAGTGTTTTTTCCACACTAATACAAGTGCAAAAGTGGTTTCCTGCACCAACACAAGTGCGAAAAGTGGTTTTCCAACACTAACACAAGTGCGAAAAGTGGTTTTTCAACACTATCACAAGTGCAAAAAGTGTTTTTTCCACACTAATACAAGTGCAAAAGTGGTTTCCTGCACCAACACAAGTGCGAAAAGTGGTTTTTCAACACTAACACAAGTGCTAAAAGTGGTTTTTCAACACTAACACAAGTGCGAAAAGTGGTTTTTCCACACTAATACAAGTGCAAAAGTGGTTTCCTGCACCAACACACGTGCGAAAAGTGGTTTTTCAACACTAACACAAGTGCGAAAAGTGGTTTTTCCACACTAATACAAGTGCAAAAGCGGTTTCCTGCACCAACACAAGTGCGAAAAGTGGTTTTTCAACACTAACACAAGTGCGAAAAGTGGTTTTTCAACACTATCACAAGTGCAAAAAGTGTTTTTTCCACACCAATACAAGTGCAAAAGTGGTTTCCTGCACCAACACAAGTGCGAAAAGTGGTTTTTCAACACTAACACAAGAGCTAAAAGTGTTTTTTCAACACTAACACAAGTGCGAAAAGTGGTTTTTCAACACTAACACAAGTGCGAAAAGTGGTTTTTCCACACTAATACAAGTGCAAAAGTGGTTTCCTGCACCAACACAATTGCGAAATGTGGTTTTTCAACACTAACACAAGTGCGAAAAGTGTTTTTTCCACACCAATACAAGTGCAAAAGTGGTTTCCTGCACCAACACAAGTGCGAAAAGTAGTTTTTCCACACTAATACAAGTGCAAAAGTGGTTTCCTGCACCAACACAAGTGCAAAAAGTCGTTTTTCAACACCAACACAAGTGCGAAAAGTGGTTTTTCAACACTATCACAAGTGCAAAAAGTGTTTTTTCCACACTAATACAAGTGCAAAAGTGGTTTCCTGCACCAACACAAGTGCGAAAAGTGGTTTTTCAACACTAACACAAGTGCGAAAAGTGGTTTTTCAACACTAACACAAGTGCTAAAAGTGGTTTTTCAACACTAACACAAGTGCGAAAAGTGGTTTTTCCACACTAATACAAGTGAAAAAGTGGTTTCCTGCACCAACACAAGTGCGAAAAGTGGTTTTTCAACACTAACACAAGTGCGAAAAGTGGTTTTTCCACACTAATACAAGTGCAAAAGCGGTTTCCTGCACCAACACAAGTGCGAAAAGTGGTTTTTCAACACTAACACAAGTGCGAAAAGTGGTTTTTCAACACTATCACAAGTGCAAAAAGTGTTTTTTCCACACCAATACAAGTGCAAAAGTGGTTTCCTGCACCAACACAAGTGCGAAAAGTGGTTTTTCAACACTAACACAAGTGCGAAAAGTGGTTTTTCAACACTAACACAAGTGCGAAAAGTGGTTTTTCAATACTAACACAAGTGCGAAAAGTGGTTTTTCCAAACTAATACAAGTGCAATAAGTGGTTTCCTGCACCAACACAAGTGCGAAAAGTGGTTTTTGAACACTAACACAAGTGCGAAAAGTGGTTTTTCAACACTAACACAAGTGCGAAAAGTGGTTTTTTCACACTAATACAAGTGCAAAAGTGGTTTCCTGCACCATCACAAGTGGAAAAAGTGTTTTTTCCACACTAATACAAGTGCAAAAGTGGTTTCCTGCACCAACACAAGTGCGAAAAGTGGTTTTTCAACACTAACACAAGTGCGGAAAGTGGTTTTTCAACACTATCACAAGTGCAAAAAGTGTTTTTTCCACACTAATACAAGTGCAAAAGTGGTTTCCTGCACCAACACAAGTGCAAAAAGTGGTTTTTCAACACTAACACAAGTGCGAAAAGTGGTTTTTGAACACTAACACAAGTGCGAAAAGTGGTTTTTCCACACTAACACAAGTGCAAAAGTGGTTTCCTGCACCAACACAAGTGCGAAAAGTGGTTTTTCAACACTATCACAAGTGCAAAAAGTGTTTTTTCCACACTAATACAAGTGCGAAAAGTGGTTTTTCCACACTAATACAAGTGCAAAAGTGGTTTTTCAACACTAACACAAGTGCGAAAAGTGGTTTTTCAACACTAACACAAGTGCGAACAGTGTTTTTTTCCACACTAATACAGTGCAAAAGTGGTTTCCTGCACCAACACAAGTGCGAAAAGTGGTTTTTCAACACTAACACAAGTGCGAAAAGTGGTTTTTCAACACTAACACAAGTGCGAAAAGTGGTTTTTCCACACTAATACAAGTGCAAAAGTGGTTTCCTGCACCAACACAAGTGCGAAAAGTGGTTTTTCAACACTAACACAAGTGCGAAAAGTGTTTTTTTCCACACTAATACAAGTGCAAATGTGGTTTCCTGCACCAACACAAGTGCGAAAAGTGGTTTTTGAACACTAACACAAGTGCGAAAAGTGGTTTTTCAACACTAACACAAGTGCGAAAAGTGTTTTTTCCACACTAATACAAGTGCAAAAGCGGTTTCCTGCACCAACACAAGTGCGAAAAGTGGTTTTTCAACACAAACACAAGTGCGAAATGTGGTTTTTCAACACTATCACAAGTGCAAAAAGTGTTTTTTCCACACTAATACAAGTGCGAAAAGTGGTTTTTCAACACAAACACAAGTGTGAAATGTGGTTTTTCAACACTATCACAAGTGCAAAAGTGGTTTCCTGCACCAACACAAGTGCGAAAAGTGGTTTTTCAACACTAACACAAGTGCGAAAAGTGGTTTTTCAACAGTATCACAAGTGCAAAAAGTGTTTTTTCCACACTAATACAAGTGCAAAAGTGGTTTCCTGCACCAACACAAGTGCGAAAAGTGGTTTTTCAACACTAACACAAGTGCGAAAAGTGGTTTTTCAACACTAACACAAGTGCAAAAAGTGGTTTTTCCACACTAATACAAGTGCAAAAGTGGTTTCCTGCACCAACACAAGTGTGAAAAGTGGTTTTTCAACACTAACACAAGTGCGAAAAGTGGTTTTTCAACACTAACACAAGTGCCAAAGGTGGTTTTCCACACTAATACAAGTGCAAAAGTGGTTTCCTGCACCAACACAAGTGCGAAAAGTGGTTTTTCAACACTAACACAAGTGCGAAAAGTGGTTTTTCAACACTAACACAAGTGCGAATAGTGGTTTTTCCACACTAATACAAGTGCAAAAGCGGTTTCCTGCACCAACACAAGTGCGAAAAGTGGTTTTTCAACACTAACACAAGTGCGAAATGTGGTTTTTCAACACTATCACAAGTGCAAAAAGTGTTTTTTCCACACTAATACAAGTGCAAAAGTGGTTGCCTGCACCAAACACAAGTGCGAAAAGTGGTTTTTCAACACTAACACAAGTGCGAAAAGTGGTTTTTCAACACTAACACAAGTGCGAAAAGTGGTTTTTCCACACTAATACAAGTGCAAAAGTGGTTTCCTGCACCAACACAAGTGCGAAAAGTGGTTTTTCAACACTAACACAAGTGAGAAAAGTGGTTTTTCCACACTAACACAAGTGCGAAAAGTGGTTTTCCACACTAATACAAGTGCAAAAGTGGTTGCCTGCACCAACACAAGTGCGAAAAGTGGTTTTTCAACACTAACACAAGTGCGAAAAGTGGTTTTTCAACACTAACACAAGTGCGAAAAGTGGTTTTTCCACACTAACACAAGTGCAAAAAGTGGTTTTTCCACACTAATACAAGTGAAAAAGTGGTTTCCTGCACCAACACAAGTGCGAAAAGTGGTTTTTCAACACTAACACAAGTGCGAAAAGTGGTTTTTCAACGCTAACACAAGTGCGAAAAGTGGTTTTTCAACACTAACACAAGTGCGAAAAGTGGTTTTTCCACACTAATACAAGTGCAAAAGCGGTTTCCTGCACCAACACAAGTGCGAAAAGTGGTTTTTCAACACTAACACAAGTGCGAAAAGTGGTTTTTCAACACTATCACAAGTGCAAAAAGTGTTTTTTCTACACTAATACAAGTGCAAAAGTGGTTTCCTGCACCAACACAAGTGCGAAAAGTGGTTTTTCAACACTAACACAAGTGCGAAAAATGGTTTTTCAACACTATCACAAGTGCAAAAAGTGGTTTTTTCCACACTAATACAAGTGCAAAAGTGGTTTCCTGCACCAACACAAGTGCGAAAAGTGGTTTTTCAACACTAACACAAGTGTGAAAAGTGGTTTTTCAACACTATCACAAGTGCAAAAAGTGTTTTTTCCACACTAATACAAGTGCAAAAGTGGTTTCCTGCACCAACACAAGTGCGAAAAGTGGTTTTTCAACACTAACACAAGTGCGAAAAGTGGTTTTTCAACACTAACAAGTGCGAAAAGTGGTTTTTCCACACTAACACAAGTGCAAAAGTGGTTTCCTGCACCAACACAATTGCGAAAAGTGGTTTTTCAACACTAACACAAGTGCGAAAAGTGGTTTTTCAACACTAACACAATTGCGAAAAGTAGTTTTTCCACACTAATACAAGTGCAAAAGTGGTTTCCTGCACCAACACAAGTGCGAAAAGTGGTTTTTCAACACTAACACAAGTGCGAAAAGTGGTTTTTCCACACTAACACAAGTGCGAAAAGTGTTTTATCCAAACTAATACAAGTGCAAAAGTGGTTTCCTGCACCAACACAAGTGCGAAAAGTGGTTTTTCAACACTAACACAAGTGCAAAAAGTGGTTTTTCAACACTAACACAAGTGCGAAAAGTGGTTTTTCCACACTAATACAAGTGCAAAAGTGGTTTCCTGCACCAACACAAGTGTGAAAAGTGGTTTTTTAACACTAACACAAGTGCGAAAAGTGGTTTTTCAACACTAACACAAGTGCGAAAAGTGTTTTTTCCACACTAATACAAGTGCAAAAGTGGTTTCCTGCACCAACACAAGTGCGAAAAGTGGTTTTTCAACACTAACACAAGTGCGAAAAGTGGTTTTTCATCACTATCACAAGTGCAATAAGTGTTTTTTCCACACTAATACAAGTGCAAAAGTGGTTTCCTGCACCAACACAAGTGCAAAAAGTGGTTTTTCAACACTAACACAAGTGCGAAAAGTGTTTTTTCAACACTAACACAAGTGCGAAAAGTGGTTTTTTCACACTAATACAAGTGCAAAAGTGGTTTCCTGCACCAACACAAGTGCGAAAAGTGGTTTTTCAACACTAACACAAGTGCGAAAAGTGTTTTTCAACACTATCACAAGTGCAAAAAGTGTTTTTTCCACACTAATACAAGTGCAAAAGTGGTTTCCTGCACCAACACAAGTGCGAAAAGTGGTTTTTCAACACTAACACAAGTGCGAAAAGTGGTTTTTCAACACTAACACAAGTGCCAAAGGTGGTTTTCCACACTAATACAAGTGCAAAAGTGGTTTCCTGCACCAACACAAGTGCGAAAATTGGTTTTTCAACACTAACACAAGTGCGAAAAGTGGTTTTTCAACACTAACACAAGTGCGAATAGTGGTTTTTCCACACTAATACAAGTGCAAAAGCGGTTTCCTGCACCAACACAAGTGCGAAAAGTGGTTTTTCAACACTAACACAAGTGCGAAATGTGGTTTTTCAACACTATCACAAGTGCAAAAAGTGTTTTTTCCACACTAATACAAGTGCAAAAGTGGTTGCCTGCACCAAACACAAATGCGAAAAGTGGTTTTTCAACACTAACACAAGTGCGAAAAGTGGTTTTTCAACACTAACACAAGTGCGAAAAGTGGTTTTTCCACACTAATACAAGTGCAAAAGTGGTTTCCTGCACCAACACAAGTGCGAAAAGTGGTTTTTCAACACTAACACAAGTGAGAAAAGTGGTTTTTCCACACTAACACAAGTGCGAAAAGTGGTTTTCCACACTAATACAAGTGCAAAAGTGGTTGCCTGCACCAACACAAGTGCGAAAAGTGGTTTTTCAACACTAACACAAGTGCGAAAAGTGGTTTTTCAACACTAACACAAGTGCGAAAAGTGGTTTTTCCACACTAACACAAGTGCAAAAAGTGGTTTTTCCACACTAATACAAGTGAAAAAGTGGTTTCCTGCACCAACACAAGTGCGAAAAGTGGTTTTTCAACACTAACACAAGTGCGAAAAGTGGTTTTTCAACGCTAACACAAGTGCGAAAAGTGGTTTTTCAACACTAACACAAGTGCGAAAAGTGGTTTTTCCACACTAATACAAGTGCAAAAGCGGTTTCCTGCACCAACACAAGTGCGAAAAGTGGTTTTTCAACACTAACACAAGTGCGAAAAGTGGTTTTTCAACACTATCACAAGTGCAAAAAGTGTTTTTTCCACACTAATACAAGTGCAAAAGTGGTTTCCTGCACCAACACAAGTGCGAAAAGTGGTTTTTCAACACTAACACAAGTGCGAAAAATGGTTTTTCAACACTATCACAAGTGCAAAAAGTGGTTTTTTCCACACTAATACAAGTGCAAAAGTGGTTTCCTGCACCAACACAAGTGCGAAAAGTGGTTTTTCAACACTAACACAAGTGTGAAAAGTGGTTTTTCAACACTATCACAAGTGCAAAAAGTGTTTTTTCCACACTAATACAAGTGCAAAAGTGGTTTCCTGCACCAACACAAGTGCGAAAAGTGGTTTTTCAACACTAACACAAGTGCGAAAAGTGGTTTTTCAACACTAACAAGTGCGAAAAGTGGTTTTTCCACACTAACACAAGTGCAAAAGTGGTTTCCTGCACCAACACAATTGCGAAAAGTGGTTTTTCAACACTAACACAAGTGCGAAAAGTGGTTTTTCAACACTAACACAATTGCGAAAAGTAGTTTTTCCACACTAATACAAGTGCAAAAGTGGTTTCCTGCACCAACACAAGTGCGAAAAGTGGTTTTTCAACACTAACACAAGTGCGAAAAGTGGTTTTTCCACACTAACACAAGTGCGAAAAGTGTTTTATCCAAACTAATACAAGTGCAAAAGTGGTTTCCTGCACCAACACAAGTGCGAAAAGTGGTTTTTCAACACTAACACAAGTGCAAAAAGTGGTTTTTCAACACTAACACAAGTGCGAAAAGTGGTTTTTCCACACTAATACAAGTGCAAAAGTGGTTTCCTGCACCAACACAAGTGTGAAAAGTGGTTTTTTAACACTAACACAAGTGCGAAATGTGGTTTTTCAACACTAACACAAGTGCGAAAAGTGTTTTTTCCACACTAATACAAGTGCAAAAGTGGTTTCCTGCACCAACACAAGTGCGAAAAGTGGTTTTTCAACACTAACACAAGTGCGAAAAGTGGTTTTTCAACACTATCACAAGTGCAATAAGTGTTTTTTCCACACTAATACAAGTGCAAAAGTGGTTTCCTGCACCAACACAAGTGCAAAAAGTGGTTTTTCAACACTAACACAAGTGCGAAAAGTGTTTTTTCAACACTAACACAAGTGCGAAAAGTGGTTTTTTCACACTAATACAAGTGCAAATGTGGTTTCCTGCACCAACACAAGTGCGAAAAGTGGTTTTTCAACACTAACACAAGTGCGAAAAGTGGTTTTTCAACACTATCACAAGTGCAAAAAGTGTTTTTTCCACACTAATACAAGTGCAAAAGTGGTTTCCTGCACCAACACAAGTGCGAAAAGTGGTTTTCCAACACTAACACAAGTGCGAAAAGTGGTTTTTCAACACTATCACAAGTGCAAAAAGTGTTTTTTCCACACTAATACAAGTGCAAAAGTGGTTTCCTGCACCAACACAGGTGCGAAAAGTGGTTTTTCAACACTAACACAAGTGCTAAAAGTGGTTTTTCAACACTAACACAAGTGCGAAAAGTGGTTTTTCCACACTAATACAAGTGCAAAAGTGGTTTCCTGCACCAACACACGTGCGAAAAGTGGTTTTTCAACACTAACACAAGTGCGAAAAGTGGTTTTTCCACACTAATACAAGTGCAAAAGCGGTTTCCTGCACCAACACAAGTGCGAAAAGTGGTTTTTCAACACTAACACAAGTGCGAAAAGTGGTTTTTCAACACTATCACAAGTGCAAAAAGTGTTTTTTCCACACCAATACAAGTGCAAAAGTGGTTTCCTGCACCAACACAAGTGCGAAAAGTGGTTTTTCAACACTAACACAAGAGCTAAAAGTGTTTTTTCAACACTAACACAAGTGCGAAAAGTGGTTTTTCAACACTAACACAAGTGCGAAAAGTGGTTTTTCCACACTAATACAAGTGCAAAAGTGGTTTCCTGCACCAACACAATTGCGAAATGTGGTTTTTCAACACTAACACAAGTGCGAAAAGTGTTTTTTCCACACCAATACAAGTGCAAAAGTGGTTTCCTGCACCAACACAAGTGCGAAAAGTAGTTTTTCCACACTAATACAAGTGCAAAAGTGGTTTCCTGCACCAACACAAGTGCAAAAAGTCGTTTTTCAACACCAACACAAGTGCGAAAAGTGGTTTTTCAACACTATCACAAGTGCAAAAAGTGTTTTTTCCACACTAATACAAGTGCAAAAGTGGTTTCCTGCACCAACACAAGTGCGAAAAGTGGTTTTTCAACACTAACACAAGTGCGAAAAGTGGTTTTTCAACACTAACACAAGTGCTAAAAGTGGTTTTTCAACACTAACACAAGTGCGAAAAGTGGTTTTTCCACACTAATACAAGTGAAAAAGTGGTTTCCTGCACCAACACAAGTGCGAAAAGTGGTTTTTCAACACTAACACAAGTGCGAAAAGTGGTTTTTCCACACTAATACAAGTGCAAAAGCGGTTTCCTGCACCAACACAAGTGCGAAAAGTGGTTTTTCAACACTAACACAAGTGCGAAAAGTGGTTTTTCAACACTATCACAAGTGCAAAAAGTGTTTTTTCCACACCAATACAAGTGCAAAAGTGGTTTCCTGCACCAACACAAGTGCGAAAAGTGGTTTTTCAACACTAACACAAGTGCGAAAAGTGGTTTTTCAACACTAACACAAGTGCGAAAAGTGGTTTTTCAATACTAACACAAGTGCGAAAAGTGGTTTTTCCAAACTAATACAAGTGCAATAAGTGGTTTCCTGCACCAACACAAGTGCGAAAAGTGGTTTTTGAACACTAACACAAGTGCGAAAAGTGGTTTTTCAACACTAACACAAGTGCGAAAAGTGGTTTTTTCACACTAATACAAGTGCAAAAGTGGTTTCCTGCACCATCACAAGTGGAAAAAGTGTTTTTTCCACACTAATACAAGTGCAAAAGTGGTTTCCTGCACCAACACAAGTGCGAAAAGTGGTTTTTCAACACTAACACAAGTGCGGAAAGTGGTTTTTCAACACTATCACAAGTGCAAAAAGTGTTTTTTCCACACTAATACAAGTGCAAAAGTGGTTTCCTGCACCAACACAAGTGCAAAAAGTGGTTTTTCAACACTAACACAAGTGCGAAAAGTGGTTTTTGAACACTAACACAAGTGCGAAAAGTGGTTTTTCCACACTAACACAAGTGCAAAAGTGGTTTCCTGCACCAACACAAGTGCGAAAAGTGGTTTTTCAACACTATCACAAGTGCAAAAAGTGTTTTTTCCACACTAATACAAGTGCGAAAAGTGGTTTTTCCACACTAATACAAGTGCAAAAGTGGTTTTTCAACACTAACACAAGTGCGAAAAGTGGTTTTTCAACACTAACACAAGTGCGAACAGTGTTTTTTTCCACACTAATACAAGTGCAAAAGTGGTTTCCTGCACCAACACAAGTGCGAAAAGTGGTTTTTCAACACTAACACAAGTGCGAAAAGTGGTTTTTCAACACTAACACAAGTGCGAAAAGTGGTTTTTCCACACTAATACAAGTGCAAAAGTGGTTTCCTGCACCAACACAAGTGCGAAAAGTGGTTTTTCAACACTAACACAAGTGCGAAAAGTGTTTTTTCCACACTAATACAAGTGCAAATGTGGTTTCCTGCACCAACACAAGTGCGAAAAGTGGTTTTTGAACACTAACACAAGTGCGAAAAGTGGTTTTTCAACACTAACACAAGTGCGAAAAGTGTTTTTTCCACACTAATACAAGTGCAAAAGCGGTTTCCTGCACCAACACAAGTGCGAAAAGTGGTTTTTCAACACAAACACAAGTGCGAAATGTGGTTTTTCAACACTATCACAAGTGCAAAAAGTGTTTTTTCCACACTAATACAAGTGCGAAAAGTGGTTTTTCAACACAAACACAAGTGTGAAATGTGGTTTTTCAACACTATCACAAGTGCAAAAGTGGTTTCCTGCACCAACACAAGTGCGAAAAGTGGTTTTTCAACACTAACACAAGTGCGAAAAGTGGTTTTTCAACAGTATCACAAGTGCAAAAAGTGTTTTTTCCACACTAATACAAGTGCAAAAGTGGTTTCCTGCACCAACACAAGTGCGAAAAGTGGTTTTTCAACACTAACACAAGTGCGAAAAGTGGTTTTTCAACACTAACACAAGTGCAAAAAGTGGTTTTTCCACACTAATACAAGTGCAAAAGTGGTTTCCTGCACCAACACAAGTGTGAAAAGTGGTTTTTCAACACTAACACAAGTGCGAAAAGTGGTTTTTCAACACTAACACAAGTGCCAAAGGTGGTTTTCCACACTAATACAAGTGCAAAAGTGGTTTCCTGCACCAACACAAGTGCGAAAAGTGGTTTTTCAACACTAACACAAGTGCGAAAAGTGGTTTTTCAACACTAACACAAGTGCGAATAGTGGTTTTTCCACACTAATACAAGTGCAAAAGCGGTTTCCTGCACCAACACAAGTGCGAAAAGTGGTTTTTCAACACTAACACAAGTGCGAAATGTGGTTTTTCAACACTATCACAAGTGCAAAAAGTGTTTTTTCCACACTAATACAAGTGCAAAAGTGGTTGCCTGCACCAAACACAAGTGCGAAAAGTGGTTTTTCAACACTAACACAAGTGCGAAAAGTGGTTTTTCAACACTAACACAAGTGCGAAAAGTGGTTTTTCCACACTAATACAAGTGCAAAAGTGGTTTCCTGCACCAACACAAGTGCGAAAAGTGGTTTTTCAACACTAACACAAGTGAGAAAAGTGGTTTTTCCACACTAACACAAGTGCGAAAAGTGGTTTTCCACACTAATACAAGTGCAAAAGTGGTTGCCTGCACCAACACAAGTGCGAAAAGTGGTTTTTCAACACTAACACAAGTGCGAAAAGTGGTTTTTCAACACTAACACAAGTGCGAAAAGTGGTTTTTCCACACTAACACAAGTGCAAAAAGTGGTTTTTCCACACTAATACAAGTGAAAAAGTGGTTTCCTGCACCAACACAAGTGCGAAAAGTGGTTTTTCAACACTAACACAAGTGCGAAAAGTGGTTTTTCAACGCTAACACAAGTGCGAAAAGTGGTTTTTCAACACTAACACAAGTGCGAAAAGTGGTTTTTCCACACTAATACAAGTGCAAAAGCGGTTTCCTGCACCAACACAAGTGCGAAAAGTGGTTTTTCAACACTAACACAAGTGCGAAAAGTGGTTTTTCAACACTATCACAAGTGCAAAAAGTGTTTTTTCCACACTAATACAAGTGCAAAAGTGGTTTCCTGCACCAACACAAGTGCGAAAAGTGGTTTTTCAACACTAACACAAGTGCGAAAAATGGTTTTTCAACACTATCACAAGTGCAAAAAGTGGTTTTTTCCACACTAATACAAGTGCAAAAGTGGTTTCCTGCACCAACACAAGTGCGAAAAGTGGTTTTTCAACACTAACACAAGTGTGAAAAGTGGTTTTTCAACACTATCACAAGTGCAAAAAGTGTTTTTTCCACACTAATACAAGTGCAAAAGTGGTTTCCTGCACCAACACAAGTGCGAAAAGTGGTTTTTCAACACTAACACAAGTGCGAAAAGTGGTTTTTCAACACTAACAAGTGCGAAAAGTGGTTTTTCCACACTAACACAAGTGCAAAAGTGGTTTCCTGCACCAACACAATTGCGAAAAGTGGTTTTTCAACACTAACACAAGTGCGAAAAGTGGTTTTTCAACACTAACACAATTGCGAAAAGTAGTTTTTCCACACTAATACAAGTGCAAAAGTGGTTTCCTGCACCAACACAAGTGCGAAAAGTGGTTTTTCAACACTAACACAAGTGCGAAAAGTGGTTTTTCCACACTAACACAAGTGCGAAAAGTGTTTTATCCAAACTAATACAAGTGCAAAAGTGGTTTCCTGCACCAACACAAGTGCGAAAAGTGGTTTTTCAACACTAACACAAGTGCAAAAAGTGGTTTTTCAACACTAACACAAGTGCGAAAAGTGGTTTTTCCACACTAATACAAGTGCAAAAGTGGTTTCCTGCACCAACACAAGTGTGAAAAGTGGTTTTTTAACACTAACACAAGTGCGAAAAGTGGTTTTTCAACACTAACACAAGTGCGAAAAGTGTTTTTTCCACACTAATACAAGTGCAAAAGTGGTTTCCTGCACCAACACAAGTGCGAAAAGTGGTTTTTCAACACTAACACAAGTGCGAAAAGTGGTTTTTCATCACTATCACAAGTGCAATAAGTGTTTTTTCCACACTAATACAAGTGCAAAAGTGGTTTCCTGCACCAACACAAGTGCAAAAAGTGGTTTTTCAACACTAACACAAGTGCGAAAAGTGTTTTTTCAACACTAACACAAGTGCGAAAAGTGGTTTTTTCACACTAATACAAGTGCAAAAGTGGTTTCCTGCACCAACACAAGTGCGAAAAGTGGTTTTTCAACACTAACACAAGTGCGAAAAGTGGTTTTTCAACACTATCACAAGTGCAAAAAGTGTTTTTTCCACACTAATACAAGTGCAAAAG